>NW_020526396.1:0-52500 GCF_003368295.1 Carassius auratus | reverse complement strand
ACACACAGTCAGATCTACATACAGTCAGATAATCTACATACAGTCGGATCATCTACACACACACACACACACACACACAGTCAGATCATCTAGACACACAGTCAGATCATCTACAGACACAGAGCAGCTACACACACACACACACACACACACACAGACCGACAGATCACCTACAGACACAGACGTATCAACTACAGACCCAGAACATCTACAGACACAGATCAGCTACAGACACACACCACACACACACACACACACACACACACACACACACACACACACAGATCATCTACAGACACACACAGTCAGATCATTTACAGACACCTACATATCATCTACAGACACACACACACACACACAAAGTCAGATCATCTACAGACACACACACACACAGTCAGATCATCTACAGACACACAGTCAGATCATCTACAGACACATGTCAGATCATCTACACACACACACACACACACACACAGTCAGATCAACTACAGGCACAGATCATCTACAGACACACGGTCAGATCATCTACAGACACAGTCAGATCATCTACAGACACGGTCAGATCATCTACAGACACACACACACACACACACACACAGATCATCTACAGACACACACAGTCAGATCATTTACAGACACCAACATATCATCTACAGACACACACACACACACACACAAAGTCAGATCATCTACAGACACATGGTCAGATCATCTACACACACACACACACACACACACACACACACACAGTCAGATCAACTACAGGCACAGATCATCTACAGACACAGTCAGACCATCTACAGACACTCGGTCAGATCATCTACAGACACACGGTCAGATCATCTGCAGACACAGTCAGATCATCTACAGACACAGACAAATCATCTACAGACACGGTCAGATCATCTACAGACACACGGTCAGATCATCTACAGACACAGTCAGATGATCTACATACAAAGTCAGACCATCTACAGACACACGGTCAGATCATCTACAGACACACGGTCAGATCATCTACAGACACACGGTCAGATCATCTTCAGACACACGGTCAGATCATCTACAGACACACGGTCAGATCATCTTCAGACACACGGTCAGATCATCTACAGACACAGACAGATCACCTACAGACACAGTCAGACCAATTACAGACCACACGGTCAGATCATCTACAGACACACGGTCAGATCAATCTTCAGACACACGGTCAGATCATCTACAGACACACGGTCAGATCATCTTCAGACACACGGTCAGATCATCTACAGACACAGACAGATCATCTACAGACATGGTCAGATCATCTACAGACACACGGTCAGATCATCTACAGACACACGGTCAGATCATCTTCAGACACACGGTCAGATCATCTACAGACACAGACAGATCATCTACAGACACAGTCAGACCATCTACAGACACACGGTCAGATCATCTACAGACACACGGTCAGATCATCTTCAGACACACGGTCAGATCATCTACAGACACAGACAGATCATCTACAGACATGGTCAGATCATCTACAGACACACGGTCAGATCATCTACAGACACACCGGTCAGATCATCTACAGACACGGTCAGATCATCTACAGACACACGGTCAGATCATCTACAGACACAGTCAGATCATCTACAGACACAGTCAGACCATCTACAGACACACGGTCAGATCATCTACAGACACACGGTCAGATCATCTTCAGACACACGGTCAGATCATCTACAGACACACGGTCAGATCATCTACAGACACACGGTCAGATCATCTTCAGACACACGGTCAGATCATCTACAGACACAGACAGATCATCTACAGACACAGTCAGAACCATCTACAGACACATGGTCAGATCATCTTCAGACACCGGTCAGATCATCTACAGACACACGGTCAGATCATCTACAGACACACGGTCAGATCATCTACAGACACAGTCAGATCATCTACAGACACAGACAGATCATCTACAGACACACGGTCAGATCATCTTCAGACACACGGTCAGATCATCTACAGACACACGGTCAGATCATCTACAGACACACGGTCAGATCATCTACAGACACAGTCAGATCATCTACAGACACAGACAGATCATCTACAGACACACGGTCAGATCATCTACAGACACACGTCAGATCATCTACAGACACAGTCAGATGATCTACATACAAAGTCAGACCATCTACAGACACACGGTCAGATCATCTACAGACACACGGTCAGATCATCTACAGACACACGGTCAGATCATCTTCAGACACACGGTCAGATCATCTACAGACACACGGTCAGATCATCTTCAGACACACGGTCAGATCATCTACAGACACAGACAGATCACCTACAGACACAGTCAGACCAATTACAGACACACGGTCAGATCATCTACAGACACACGGTCAGATCATCTTCAGACACACGGTCAGATCATCTACAGACACACGGTCAGATCATCTTCAGACACACGGTCAGATCATCTACAGACACAGACAGATCATCTACAGACATGGTCAGATCATCTACAGACACACGGTCAGATCATCTACAGACACAACGGTCAGATCATCTTCAGACACACGGTCAGATCATCTACAGACACAGACAGATCATCTACAGACACAGTCAGACCACTACAGACACAACGGTCAGATCATCTACAGACACACGGTCAGATCATCTTCAGACACACGGTCAGATCATCTACAGACACAGACAGATCATCTACAGACATGGTCAGATCATCTACAGACACACGGTCAGATCATCTACAGACACACGGTCAGATCATCTACAGACACGGTCAGATCATCTACAGACACACGGTCAGATCATCTACAGACACAGTCAGATCATCTACAGACACGTCAGACCATCTACAGACACACGGTCAGATCATCTACAGACACACGGTCAGATCATCTTCAGACACACGGTCAGATCAATCTAACAGACACACGGTCAGATCATCTACAGACACACGGTCAGATCATCTTCAGACACACGGTCAGATCATCTACAGACACAGACAGATCATCTACAGACACAGTCAGACCATCTACAGACACATGGTCAGATCATCTACAGACACGGTCAGATCATCTACAGACACACGGTCAGATCATCTACAGACACACGGTCAGATCATCTACAGACACAGTCAGATCATCTACAGACACAGACAGATCATCTACAGACACACGGTCAGATCATCTTCAGACACACGGTCAGATCATCTACAGACACACGGTCAGATCATCTACAGACACACGGTCAGATCATCTACAGACACAGTCAGATCATCTACAGACACAGACAGATCATCTACAGACACACGGTCAGATCATCTACAGACACACGGTCAGATCATCTTCAGACACACGGTCAGATCATCTACAGACACACGGTCAGATCATCTACAGACACACGGTCAGATCATCTTCAGACACACGGTCAGATCATCTTACAGACACAGACAAATCATCTACAGACACACGGTCAGATCATCTACAGACACCACGGTCAGATCATCTTCAGACACACGGTCAGATCATCTACAGACACACGGTCAGATCATTCTACAGACACGGTCAGATCATCTTCAGACACACGGTCAGATCATCTACAGACACAGACAAATCATCTACAGACACACGGTCAGATCATCTACAGACACAGTCAGACCATCTACAGACACACGGTCCAGATCATCTACAGACACACGGTCCAGATCATCTACAGACACAGTCAAAACCATCTACAGACACACGGTCAGATCATCTACAGACACACGGTCAGTATCATCTATAGACAACACGGTCAGATCATCTACAGACACAGACAGATCAATCTACAGACACACGGTCAGATCATCTCCAGACACCACAACAACATTGTGATCAGTTGACTGTAAATTATCTCTTAAAAGTTCTTAATACCTCAGTATCTGCAGCTGACCAGTTTGGACTCTTCAGTCCATCAGAAATAAACTTTACACCAGAGTCCTGCAGGTCATTGTTCCTCAGATCCAGCTCTCTCAGGACACAGTTTGAGGATTGTAGAGCTGATGACAAACTCTCACAACACTGAGCAGTGAGATTACAGCCAGAAAATCTAGAAGAGATTAAATACAATTTAAGAAATAACAAAACAATAAAGACATTTACAGAGTATTGTCAGTTTTCTGTCCTCAGGGAACGGAGGATGAAAATAATCTGAACACTGAATCACAATTATGATGTTTTATAATTGTAGCCCAGCTAGGGTTTTTATTATCTCCTAAATGTTTAATTTCTAATATGTAAATGTTTCTGACTTTCAAGGGTTAAACTGTCATAAACGTTATGTGGATATTTATGTGTGCCGCAATTTCATTTGAATTAATGTTATGTAGATTACAGTCAAGTTTGATGTGAGGTGTACGTCTCAACATGTGGGTTTGATCAGCATGTATGTTTTTATTTGTGATTGGACATTAGTTTACTTGCTCCCGCCTATGTGTGGGTATTGATCATTTCGATTGGTAGAGAGAAGAGAGAGAGATGGAGGCAGATCTGAAAGAGATGTCGCATTTTTTTCTCTGGGGATTTGAGAGAAAATATACACAAATAACTGCAGACTAAGTGGTCAGAGAGTATATTTAGTATACAGAAAGTGTTTAAGAATGTTTCTGTAATTTTAAAAAAATTTATACTTTGACTAAGAGTTTAAACGGACTTATGTTACTGCTGCTGTGTGCATTGTAATCTTTTTTTTTTTTTTCATTTTTTTACGTCGAGTAAAATCTACTCGCGGCATCTGAGTTCATAAATCGCTCCGAGAAGACGAGTACATTACGAGGAACCAGATAGCGTTCTAAATCCCCTCGTGGTTTAGAATTCCTCTGGCATCGCGGGATTCATAATCATTCAAGCGGACAGCTGGTGAGACTGCAGACGCATACGGAGTGTCTAACGTGATCGGTGGACAGCACGTGTGTCGAAACGGGAAGACTCAGGTACATTTGTTTGTTTATTTAGCTCTTTGGGAGCGAAGAGGCCATTTGTTTGGTTTTCACGGCCACACCGTTCTCAAGCAACGACACAGGCCTGCAACAGGTTGGGTTTTTTAAAGCTAAGAGTGAGTGTGGGCCCACAATACATATTTTTGTTTTATTTACTCTTTTGATTTTCTCTGATTGTATTTTCCATTTTGATTTTGAGATTGTATTATAGATCCAAAGGGGACTGTATTACTGTTTTTTTTTTTTTTACAGATATAAAATTTGAATATTGATATTTGAGTATTAAATTGGAATTTCTGATCTAAGAGGATAAAAGGTGATTTTGTGTGAAAGGAAATATGCAACAGGCATTTAAAAATTTCATTTAATTCTTTTTATTTATTTATCTTTTATTGAATTCCATTTATTCCATTTATTTAAATACATTTATTTATTTTTTACAATATTTCATTATTTCATCTGTCTTTGTTAAATAAAATCACTTGTTAATTGACAAGAACTTACTTTTTTTGTGTTGGATTTCATATAATAGTGTTGCAGAAAAATAATCACTTAACATCTTCATTTAAGTAGGGTGATCAGGGGGAAAAACAGGAAGTAAATTAATTTAGTCGAGAGACACATTATTAGAACCCGGTGCTCCACCCATCAAGGAATAGGGTATGGGGTGCTACATAATCTTTCAGATTGATTCATATCTGATCAGATGAGCTCCTGACTGTTTATTCAACTCATCAATATTTAACATTCTGATAAATGTAGCAATGTTTTCTGGAGGTATAAAAAAATATGGTATAAGTTAAGTTTTGAGAGACTCTCCAGACAGTTGAGCAGATTTTTTCCTGTATTAAATGCTTCCTGCTGTATTGTTAATGTGATCAATATTTGTAGTTTCTCTTTATTTGCTGCTTCAGCTGCATTAGTTTGAGGCAGTGGTGTTCACAGGAACAGTAACTTGCTTTGCTTTATTAAATTTAATCAAGGTCACAGTCATTCAAGATCAAACAAAACGTGTTGAATAAATGCTTGATATGTAGTTTAACTTCACAGTAAGAGACAGAGATGAATTCACTGAGTCACGTATGTGGAAATCAATCCTTTAAAATTAGGTTAATGAAATAAAAGAGTCCTGAATGAGAGCATGATGGAATAAAACAGATGAATTTAATTCTCTGTCAGTTGCTGAAGCTCTTTTAAATGACTGATTAAACATCGTTGTTAAACAACATTGCATCACAGTCTGGTATGGGAACTGCTCAGTGGCTGACCGCAAGGCACTGCAGAGGGTGGTGAAAACTGCCCAACGAATCACAGGGAGACCACTTCCTGCACTTGAGGACATCCAGAGGAAACGCTGTCTACGTCGAGCTTGCAGCATTCTCAAGGACTCCTCTCACCCTGACCATGGATTGTGTAACCTCCTGCCCTCCGGGAGGCGTTTCAGGAGCCTCCGGACTAGGACCGCAAGATTCAGGAACAGCTTTTTCCCTAAAGCTGTCTCCTTGCTGAACTCTGCCCTCTGACACCCCTCAACACCCCCCACACCACACATAGACTCCTCCCCCTCTTCAACACTCTGACTGATTTATTTATTCACAACAAACAAAAGTAACTTGTTATTACTTGCACTACTGCCTGTTCATCCAGGAACACTGTATAATCCATTTGCACATTGTAATATTTTCTATGCACTTTACTGTCCATTGCAATACTGTAAATTATGTTCATAGTTCTGCCTATAGTGTACATACACTTTTACATAGCCCATCTGTATAGTATGTTCATAGTACACCTATCTGTATATCGTGCTTATAGTATTTAATATCTGTAAATTATGTCCATAATACTTACCTGTATAGTTATTGTACATATTATAGACCTTTATTCTGTACTTACTGCTTATTGCACTTCTGGTTAGATGCTAACTGCATTTCGTTGCCTTGTACCTACATGTGCAGTGACAATAAAGTTGAATCTAATCTAATACCAAAATTATATTAACTTTTACTATTTATTTGACTATTAATCATCATCTATGAACTTGCAGCTCTGTGGAAATTTATTATGTCTGTGAGTGACTGCATTAATGTTTAAAGTATACAGTAGGTTTTGCATTAATGCATAGAAATTAATTTGAGCAAAATACACATTATTACACACACTGGGTCTCATTCATGAAACACGAGCAGAACGAATTTTTGTGTAAATCGCGTGTAAAGTGGTTTTGGCGTAAATTTTCGGATTCATTAAAACGTTCGTATTTTCTAAATGTTAGTTGGTACGAAAGAAATCTACACCTGCTCCCAGCCACGCGTAAATAGTGCGTTTAACGTCTGAACGTTTTGCTCATTAATACGACTGCATTTTAATTCACCTTAATCGGGTACATATTTACACAGCATTTTGAAAAAAAATATTATATATATTAATTACATACGGTTTTTCTTTTAACTTTTATTATGAGAGCCAGTAATAGCCCTTACGGAAATTAACCATGGTTTTACTACAAATGAAACCAAAAAACCATGGTTACTATAGTTAAACCATGGTAACCACAAATTAACCATGGTTTTGCTATATTAACCAGTTTAACCACGGTATATGTAGTAAATCTGTGGTTAGACAAATGGGAGTCAATACGCCAAAAAACCATGGGTTACTACAGTTTTACTATAATAAAACCATGGTAATTTTTCGTAAGGGAGGATCTGTAATATGCTGCCAAACTTCCTTTTTTAGGACCTGATATGCCACTAGTAGCCTACGCTTGAAAATAAAATGTGGCGTTTTGAATGAACTTCTGATTATAAAACTTCAATTTCTGCAGCTGAGAAATGTTTCTTTTTCAGTCGCTTTTGAGAAGACATGTTGAAATCCTTCGTTTGGTGTCATAATATGATGCACATATATATCATATATAGTTGTCAGTCGGATTTAATAGGCGGGATTTATGGTAATTGAGAGTTAGCGTGCACGCGCGTCCCATTTACGACTGATTGGAATTCATTAACACACACACACATTTCACTATCACATCTGACGTTTACGAAGTTTTTGTGAATCAGGAGAAGAGTTTTCGGGAAGTTTTCTTTACGCGCAAATCACTCAGATATTTACTCGTATATTTACGAATGTTTCATGAATGAGACCCAATAAACGTATTTAAAAACATGGGCTGCAATGAGACACTGATGAGATGTGTGTCCTTTACTGCAGATTCACTATTCACTATAAAAGACTAAAAATAGTTTTCTCATGATGTGTTTTTACAGGAAAGTGTGTGCTTGAATCTTCACTGAAAGTTTGATGGTTTGATGAAACAGGTTACAGCAACACAGCTGTCAAAAAGATCAACCCACTTTCACAAGAAATCTCTCTCTCTTTCTGTTTAAAGAAGACAGAAATATCCTCTAAACGTGTTTCCTGCCATAAACTGTGATCATAATATACTGTATGTGCTGCAAGTGTGGAGTGCGTTTTATTATTCATACCACAATAGTGATTGTCAAACTGTATAATATATGTTATCTTGAAAAAGAAATGGTCTCTTCATTTTTAAATGAAGCTTTTCTTCTTTCTTTTTACTGAGTTATTAATTTCACAACACAGTTTAGAGTTCTCA
The DNA here is from genome assembly GCF_003368295.1 of Carassius auratus. Lineage (NCBI taxonomy): Eukaryota > Metazoa > Chordata > Actinopteri > Cypriniformes > Cyprinidae > Carassius > Carassius auratus. The sequence continues at coordinate 43,861 of NW_020526396.1, read as the reverse complement.
AGAATAAGTGGAAACTCAAACTTATTCCTGGGTTTACATCCAACACTTTTAAACTTTAAAACTAATACATATAAATGATAGAAACCTCTAAAGATAGAAACTTTATATCATCATACCATCTATTTATGTATGTATATATGACATCACTGTACTATAAACACAGTTTTAGATCACTGCAGAAGAGTATTTGATGAATCGAGCTGCTAAAGGACTGTTTTCTGCTTCCTCCTGATCACTTCTGAAGCAGAACAGCAGCGGAGAGCAATGAGGAGACGAGGAGAGAGATCACATGACATCAGCCAATCAAAACAGAGCGCATTTATCAGAAACCCAGCGTTTCTGACACTAATATTCATCTTTTCAACATCAGTCACTGTTTGAGCAAAAACACCCAAACCTTCCGAAATCAAGACACATTTACTGAAGAAGAAACATCACTTCAGATAGAATGGCAAGAAAAATAATACATTTTAAATTTGTACATTTACAAAAAAAAATAAAAAATATTTTAAGCAAAAACTAAAAAACCTTTAGAACAAGATTTAAAATGTAAAATAATTTTGCTTCTCAAGTAATTTGATCTTGATTCAGGAATGTTTAGATATTCTAGAAAACAAGACCAAAACACTAAGAAAATACTTTTTTTTTTTTTTTTTTTGCCAGTGAAGTAAACAGAGGACTTCTGTGATTGTTATTCAGAACAAATTCAAGCAGCAATAAATCTCCAGACTGTGTGCATGTGCTTATGTTTCAAATTAAATTAAATTTATGAATTTTAGCAGACGCTTTTATCCAAAGCGACTTACAGTGCATTCAGGTTATCAATTTTTACCTATCATGTGTTCCCGGGGAATCAAACCCCCAACCTTGCACTAGCTTGCTTGCTAACGCAATGCGTCACCAGTTGAGCTACAGGAACACTAACTTTTACCATACGCTACACAGCACTGCATCATATTTAGACTGTATTTCACTGTATTCTTGCCATAAGATCAAATAAAGCTGGTTTACTTCACATCGGAGCATTAAAAGTGTCACGTGTTCAGTGCATGGATTTCTGTGCTGAATGAATCAAGATGAAACATCAATCAAAGTTTCAGAACTGCAGAATTCACCCAAATCTAAAGGCATCAATAATTACTGCAGATTAAATGCTATAATGCTATGTTATTATGCGAATTCGCCTCATTCGCGCATCTAGTTACAGGAGATTCTGAGTTATGAAAAGGATCATTGCAAGCTGAGAGCGACCAGCTTTTGTGGTGGAAAATTGGCAGTAATATCCCCACCATGAGCAGCTGTACCCGAGTGTCCCTGGGACATCAGTGCGGTCGGAGCGCTTCTTCTCAACAGCTGGACATATAGTGAATAAAAAACGCTCTGCTCTGGACCCCGAAAATGTTGATTGACTTGTTTTCCTGTCCAATAAATGTGTAATGGCCCTAGCTTTTAATTATGCCTGCCTAGTGACACCTAGCCTAAGTGTCGGTTACGTTCAACAAAAAACACACATGGCCTGTTCTCAAGTCCATTTAAAGTTTCATTTTTTGAACAGTTGTTTGAAATGGATTGAATCATTATTTAAAATAATCTTGGAGATTTTTGAATTGCCTAAATCATAAATGCAGCCGGGTTGAAGCCTGCAGTGATGTTTTTCTTTTGTTATGGCAGCCGTCCCCTCTGCATATATATTATTAGAGAATATTGCACTCCTGTTGCTGTATGTTATTCTGCACGAAACATCATGCCAATAAATAAGAAATATTGCTGACTTGTGCGTTTCCAGCGCTCTCGTTCATACGTTATTTGATGTTGAAAAAGGAATCGTCTTTTTTTTTTAGACATGCAAAATCAATTTTACAATCGATTCAATGAACACTTATGTCTTAAAAATCGAAAATGATTTTTTCACCAAAGTAACAGCCCTAATATCTACTGGCTTAAAAACACCTGTCCTGACTCCTTTAAGATTCTGTTATTCAGGAGAAAATCTCTCATTCAGGAACATGTATTTTAAAGGAGTCAGATTCATTATTAAATATGATAGTTTAGTTGATGATGAAACACTCACAGAGCTTTTCTGCAGTTGATCACAGCTGGTATCAGTCTTCTTCTCCCCTCAGCTGATGTGTTGTATTTCATGGGGTTCAGTTCATCCAGTGGTTCCTCTGACATCTGAAGCATGTAGGAGATTGTTGAGCAGTGACCAGGAGAGAGTTCCTCCTCTGAGTGTTTGTCTGATTTCACAAACTCCTGAATCTCTCTGAACAGAGTCTGATCTTTCACTTCCAGCAGACAGAGGAACAGATTGATGGACTGATCAGCTGAGAGAGGATAATCATCATCATCATCATCATCATCATCATCATCATCATCTCCCTTGATCCTCTGTTTAATGAACCGTGTGGTTCTGCTGATGGTCTCTGAGCTGTTCTCTGTGTGTGTCAGTAGATCCTGTAAGAGTCTCTGATTGGACTCCAGTGAGACGCCCAGCTGTGGACCTAAAGATGTCTCTGTAAAGGTCATCTCCAAAACCAGACTCATGATTACTACACAGGGAGTCTAGTAGGAGGATCTCTCTTCAGTACCTACAGGGATGCATAATCATGGTTGTAGCTAGGGAGTACAGATAGTGTTATGACAATCCATTTCAAATTTAAATTAACTTTGCTTTATGATATAGAGGGTAAAAACACCCCTCCGTAAAACCAACATAAAATAATAATAATCATAGTCAATAATAAGTAGTCAAAGCTGTATAAAACGTGATACGCAAATGTTTTTTGTAAAATCTTACACATAACAGATAATATTCTGGGCCGACAGCTTTTGCCAATAGAGGGAACACAAGTGCATCCTTCATGTGAGCATCATCCTAAAAATCACAATTGACAAATATGAACAATTATTTTACTTCCGACTTACGTTGGATGTCAAATAGTATGATTTATGCATTCAATACTCACTGGAAAGTAAGCTAAGGGATCTACACTGTCTTTCCATGTAGTAACAACATACATATCAGCAGTATATATGTCTTTGCCCTGTGAGAGCAAATGGAAATATTAAGAAGACTACCACTTGCCATTCATATTTGAAATTAAAAAAATAAAAAAAATAAATAAAAATTAAAAATAAAAAAAGTATAAACTACAAATAGCTGATTTAAAATCATGTGAAAAAGATATATACATGCGCTCGAGCATCTTCATAAATGAGTTTCATGCAGGCATTTCCAATCTGCAAGAAATAATCAGTTAGCACATACACAAAAGTCTAAGTTCTTTCTACAAAGAAAACAAAGAGCATTTTGGTCCATGAAAAATATCTACATGAAAACATTACTACTTACATCAGACTCCATTTCCCTTCTCAAACCAAGTGTCCAAAAATTTTCTCTTAAGAGGCATATCACTCCCTCCTTCACAATGACCTCTTCGGCCAGCCGCCCCGTGTCCAGGATGTATCTGAGCTGCAAAGGACAAAAGAAAGACTAAATGTGATCCTGGACCACAAAACCAGTCTTAAGTGTACATTTTTTAAAATTGAGATTTATACATCACCTGAAAGCTGAATAAATAAGCTTTCTATTGATGTATGGTTTGTTAGGATAGGATAACATTTGGCCGAAATAAAACTATTTGAAAATTGGGAATCTGAGGGTGCAAAAAAATCTAAATATTGAGAAAATCGCCTTTAAAAGTTTCCATTTCTATTGGCGATTGTGCTGCAACCACTTACAAAAATAAAATTGATACATTTAAGGTAGGAAATGTACAAAATATTTTCATGGATCATGATCTTTACTTAATATCCTAATGATTTTTGGCATAAAAGAAAAATCGATCATTTTGATCCATACAGTGTATTGTTGGCTATTGCAACTAATATACCTGTGCAACTTAAGACTGGTTTTGTAGTCCAGGGTCACAGATGCTTCATATTTTGTTTAAATAAGCAACTTGTCTTTTTAAAATGGATGTTTTAGTTAACACAAATTGTGGATGTTACAATACAGGCTACTGTGGACAGTGTGTTTTAGCATTGATAGTGAAGACATGAACAACTACCAATATGTCTTGTAGAAGATTATGAGGCTTCATCCAAGGTTGAGCTGAATACTCATCTGCATCCTCCACAATCATATCCTCATCCACTTCCTCCATGTTCACATCTGCAGAGGTTTCTATGAGAATAAATTAAACGATCTCGGTCATGAATAATGAACTGCAATGGAAAATTACTGTAAGTTAGTGCAATTACTTTATCCATACCATGTAACAGGGGCATCAAAGTCTGGCAAATCCATTGTTGCTGTTGATCCACTAAGGTCTGTAAGGCATGCAAATTAGATTATTAGTTAATGACACAGAATACAAATGCAATAGAATAATTACAACAATGAAATGACAGATGCAGGCGTCAAAATCAAGTACAGTGTATATCAGATGTTGATATAAAAGGGTTAATTGATGAGTTTGATATTAAAAGATGATATAATAGCGGACCACATGCAAATAAGGAAACATTACATTGTACTTTGCAATGCTTAGCAATAACAGACTAAACAAGTGCCATAAAGTGGCTTGATCCTCTACTGTGTTACTTACTGGTCACTTGGCAAACGTCTGTTGCACCAGATTGAGTAGAGGACTCTGAAACAGCTTAATTGGATAACACAAAATATTGGTACATGACAACATCTGTACAAGTAATATATAAAACCAATTCTAAAGTGATATTGCAGTAATTCAAACATTACCAAGAACAGCCTGGTAGTTGATGTTCAGCACCACTTCTGTCCCAAATAACTTTTTGAAGGCCTCTAGTCTTCTCAAGTTCTTCTGGCTGTTGTGGTGATGGATGATACTTCTCATGAGGAAGACATGGGTTGATGGAAGGGTCATATTTAGAAAGTAATTATTTTTCTTTGATTTGCTAAAGAACTGCTCTGCAGCCTGGCTATTCACTTTACCAGCAAGTTGGGCTACAAGACCAATCTCCCGGAGAGCATCCCGTTCGTCTTTTGAATTGTCTTCATGAAATTTGTCATTAAGGACATAGTGCTCTGCTGAGCCTGTAATTGGGTGGCCATGGCTGTCTGGGACTTGTTTTTTTATACTAAGCCATGGCAAGGAGATCTTCAGCTTTCCTTCCTTTGCCATCTTTATGTTGCCATCTGTTGGGTCAGCTAGACGACCTTCATGTGGCGTGAAGATTAACGTCTCGGGATAGCGAAGATTGGTGTGTGTGGCCAGTCCCCGTGCAAAATCATAGATGACTACGTTGGGTATGTGTTTCCATGAGAGGAGGACATCTGCAAAGTCCCTCGGACTCTCTGCGCGCAAACAGCATTTGATGCTGTACACAATTCCACAAGGGCACATGACCACAGCCCATCCTCCTAGGAAAAAAACATCTATGTCAGGCAGCAGTAATAAAAGTATAAGGCCTACAAAGGTAAAGTGGCAGTCACAAACATACCAGAGGCACCCCAAGTCTTTTTTCTTACCAGAGGCACCCCAAATCTTTTCGAATACTTTTTCGTAAGTCTGTCTAGATTTCATCTCAGATGAAAGCCTCTTTAAGAGGTCACTTTTTGAGCCAATGGCATCAATACCACATTCCATGCACAGTTTCCTTATCACTGATACCTAAAACCAATCAAAATACAGTTGCAACAAAAATACTTACATGTTCCTTAGCCAAAGAAACACTTCACACTAGTCGCAGAAATTAAAAATTAAATCATATTGACCTTTTTCTTATAAAGCTCATTTTTAAGTCTATCTTCAGAGACAGTTATCTCGCAAAGCTCAGCTTCTTTGGGTTGGTGTATTTTTTGGAACTCTGTGTTAAGGCATTGACTGGACTTGCGTGTATTTCTTCCAATCCATGGTGCCCAACAGTGGTAATTGGGGTGGACAGTGAAGGGATTGTCGCTCTGTTCTTAAATAACAGAAAAAGCTAAATATAGATTGTAAATAGCATACCAAATGTCAAGAAGAGGCACATAAAAGCAAGAGAATTACTCTTTACAAAGCCACGACCAATCATTTGCAGGGCCAGTTTATCCCAAAAGTCATCCATATCCATGTGTCCATTGAAATCCTTTGGTGGTGGTTTGATGTCACTCACTAACAACATACAGAAAGGAAAAAAATATTAATAAGACGACCTGTATAATAGAGAAAATTAGGTACAAGCCTCCTGTGGCTAAATATGCACAAGCAGTGTCTAATCACTCAGAATGATTTATTTGTTCAAAGCACATAATTTCAAATTGATCTATGCCAACACACTTACATGACATGTTCAATGCTCCTTTTCTGTGGAGATCCATGATGACAATGGGTGGATGATCCCCACATGTCACACAAGAGTATTCATACTCGTGACCTGTGAGTGCCTCAAAATGGAGATGGGCATAGAGCACTGTTTTGGCTGGAGGAAACTGTTCCCCTATAGTGACCTCCAGACACTGAACCACTCTCCAGACAGCAGTGTGGACCTATGATTTAAGATAACACAAACAATAATTGCTATCCACTTCTTGAAAAACCTTGCAAAGCATTACTTTTACTAGAGATAATGGTCAATTATTTAAGATAGCCTAACCTGTAGCATGTTTCAAAGATGAAGGCATAAAGGGAGGTCAAGAATGACACTGTCATTAAAATTATGCAGGCCATCCTTACACTCTTGATACCTGTACTGGATTCCACACTGGTGGCAACATTTTGAGTAGGTGGCAACGTCTGAAAAATACCATGTTAAAAAATTAAGCCATACTACAATACCTTTTAGGAAATATTCAGAACTGATGTCATCATGTATTTTATAGATCCTATTGGAACAAAATTACTTACCATGGATAATTCTTGTATTTGTAAGAATTTTGGCCTTTGATGTGATGAGCAGAGGGTCTGATAAAGGTACATTTCCAGCACATCTGTGGCAGAACATCTCATCGGGAATGAGGCTAGTTGGGTATGTGCTTGAAAATGAAGGCAGACGCAGGTGCTCAGGAAGAGCTGCAGGGATGGTCTTGTTGTTCATGACATACCAAATCATAGATTCCAGCTCTTTTGTCGGGGGGTACAGTAGGTCTGCGTCATCTACACTTTCATGAACTGGAGTGGTCTGATCTGTGCTTTGAATGGTCCTGAAAAGCTGACGTTCAGTCTGGAACAGGTGCCATTTAGCAATATATTTATGGAGGCAGGATCTTCTTGACCTGGCACAAGGACAATGCCAGGAGTTCAGCTTTACATCATATGTGACCATTATTCTTCCAAGTTGCGCATAATATGATGCATGTGGCTCATACACTGAAATGCACCTCTTTAAAGATGGCATTGTCACCTTTGTCGCTACAGACAAGGGTTTGTTGTCTTGGGTGGCCAAGCTTTGTCTCTGTAGGCAATCTCTCTTTCTTTCACTGCCAAACCATTTTAGCCTGACCATTTCTGTCAGGGTGCTTTCTGAAAGAGAAGGATCATCAGCAAAGGACCCACAATAGTCTAGTGACCTGAGGTGATGGCATTTGTAGTGGCTTAGTCCACTCCTCCTGGCTAAGTCCATCTCCACTTGACAGGATGGAAACTCACATCTTACATTCTGCTCCGCTCCCCAGATTTTGTACACAACATGGATTGGAACACTCGAAGAAAGAAAATGTTTCTGGACTGCATAGACACCATTAGCTCGGTCTATGCAATCAGAATAAAGGTGATGGCTTGCTGTAATGTCGTCCCTAGATTTTGTGTGTTTCCTCTCCAGATTTTTTCTTAAATTTTTTTTTTGAATAGTAATGTGACAATGAGGGCAATTTGCTTTAACAACTATGCTGTTTCGTAGTTGTGATTTTATGAAGGACCTACTAGCAGTTAAGGGAGGCAGGTCACGAATGGTGGTTAATTTACTAGCAGTCTTACAGCCTTTCAAGTGGGCCACAAAGTTGTCACGTCTTTTTATTGAGGAACAATATACACAATGGTAGTTGTAATTGTGACACACAACCTAGACCACACCGGTGGATTGTATAATCTGAAAGAAAAAAGAAAAACAAAACAAAAATCACTCCTTTTCTTGCATTTCAGAGAAAGACACAGCACAACTTATTTGTTAAACTTTTATGCAACGTGCCCTGACAATGCTGACATGAGTAAATTTGAGTAAACTAAAACATCAATCATGCATCCATTTAACATTAACATTCATTACATTTTTAGAAAAAAATAAAATAAAAATCAATCATAAATGATGCTACCTTCATGGATGACTGCCCTAGAAAAGTGAACCTTAAGATGAGTTTGTACTTTACTTTTCTTTGAGGGCTTGAAAAAATCAGAATTACAGAAATATCAGAATTCACACATACTCTGTCTGGGGTGCGTATGCGTTGCGTAATTTTTTACGCACCCATGTTAACGGATTCCAGTGTTCACACTGCACGCGGTTGCGGTCCGTCAATGCGTTCCAGGAGCAGTGCGTCAGCAGCAGTGCGGCGATCATTTACGTACCGAGTCTATTTTGCTGTGCTGTACGCGCTGAATTAAAGTGACACCGCATTGTTCGCGGTAAAAATGAACATGGATTGACACGGAGATGCAGTCATTTCACAATAAATGTATACTAATCAAAGCCTACTGTGTTTCACAGGCAACACATGGGTTTTGGCTTGATTTAAAACAAGAAAAATAGCAAATTTAGAGAAACAAGGCTACATTATATATGCACTTTTATAGAGGCAGAAAAACAACGTAATTATAAAAGACCCGTTGGATTGCGTGTAATAAAGACTCCCTCTGGAGTCTAAGGGTATTTTTGGGGCCTGGAGAAGTTTTGTCATGCCCTGATATTTGTGCTTTTTTCAGTTTCTTATAAATATCTAAATGGGTAAAGTCTAATATCACTGTAATCAGCACAAACTGGGCTATAATAATATGTGAAATGCATGCATGTACATGATTGTATTTTTGAGAAAAAAAAAATGTTATGCATGGTTAGTGAAAAACTAAAAATGTTAAATCACTTGAATAAGGCCATAAAACACATACATAACATTGGTTCCAGGGATTGTTGAGAACTGGAGCTTGTAGCCTAGAATTTTTCTTTCTAAATTATGTGAAAATCATCTTGTTTACTCACTCACAGAAAACAATATATTGATTTAAATTTTCTAAGACACTTTTTGTTGGTAAAAGTCATATGCGAGTAGGCGTCAACTATCATGACTATCATTGTGATTTACACCTGAGAAGACAAAGGCCTGCATAATGAGCTGCATAATGAGCTGCATAATGAGCCGCATAATGAGCTGCATAATGAGCTGCATAATGAGCCTCTCATTCAACTGTGCCACTGAGTGAGGAGTTACAAGAAAGAATGTGAGAATAAAATAGATCTATATAATTTTATGTTTGTAGTTTATTAAGAATATATTTAATTATCCCACAACATAATTTAATATCCATTTGGGGAGCAGTTAAACAGTTTATTAGAAACAATCAAAGCTGACTTTCAAACACATTTTTTGGCATCCTTACTCCAGTCACACAATCCTTCAGAAATCCTTTAAACAATCTTATTTTCTACCAAAAAAAAAAAAAAAAAAAATATTATCATTATTATTATTATTATTATAAATGTTGAAAAGAGCTGGGAATATTTTTCAGTTTTTTTTAGGGGGAATAAATTGAAAGAACTGAATTGTTTTTACATTTGTTAGAGTTATCTCTATTTGTCACATTTATATTATTTACATCAAGCTTTTGAATGGTATAGTATTGTATATTGTTATTGAAACTTCATAATGTTTCACTTGATTATACATTTAGTCAGGAATTATAGTTTGGAGAAAAAGTCTAACTAGTAAAATGTTTACACGTTATGTGAAAACTAGTACAAGTATATAAATAAATAAAAAGAGACTTACTCATGTTTATGATCTCTGCTGAATAAAGTGCTTCATTCTTTTTTCTGAGGAAATCCATTTCTCAAATCCTCAACCACATCACATCTGTTTGGAGTGATTTATGTCTTATTCCTCTCATCGCGAAGCAAACAGTAAAATAAAATAAAAACTCGAAGAACAGTCTGGCTGCTCTTTCTTCTGTGTGGGCGTATTCAAGCCGCGCGCTTCAGTTTGAATCTGAATAGCGCGTTAAGCGCGGGGGCGTGGTCACATTAAATATAATGAAAGGAGACAAGAAAAATAGACATCGCGTTGTTTTCATATGGATTACTTTATCACAGAATACAGAATATCTGTTTTCGGCAGCACTTGTTTAGTTTAAAAGTAGGCATTTCAGGCTTTCTATAGATATCTCTCTCGTGTCTCTTCGTTGAGTATTCACGGAGTTACAGTTCATTTTAATGACGTGTTTGTAAATGAAGATCAGGGCAGAGTGTTGAACATTGGTGACGTTGAATGTGCTCTTATTATGACTGTGAGTCTAAGGGGTGTGGTTCATTCATTATGCTGTTCAGGTGTTGCAATTTAATAAATGACTGCATGCCCCTGTGAGTGTGCAGACCAGTCAAACGAAACCCGATGGCTACGTGAGTTTATTCCTCCGTCATGTTTTAGTTGCCTTTCTACCCTTTGTTACGATGGCAGCTTCAACAGGTTATGGGCCCAGAAAGGAGTTTGGAAGCCGGTGGAACCGTTTATGTTTTGAGAAAAATTATGAATTGTGGGAAACTAAGTTTCTGGCGCACCTGCGTCTGCTCAGTTTGAAGAACACCATACAGAGCGAACCACCTGATGAGGACGTGACGGTGCAGAAGAAGACGCAAAGAAAAATGAGGACGCGTATGCAGAACTGGTTCAGCTGTTGGATGATAAAAGCCTTTCCCTTGTGATGAGAGATGCAGCGGATGATGGAAGAAAGGCGCTGAAGATTCTGGGAGAACACTATGCTGGTAAAGGGAAACCACGAGTGATCAGCTTATACACAGAGCTTACGTCTCTCCAGAAAGCTGTCAATGAGAGCGTCACAGATTATGTCATTCGCGCAGAGACCGCTATTACAGCTTTGAGAAATGCAGAAGAGACTTTAAGTGATGGCTTGTTGATCGCAATGATTCTTACCGGACTCTTTTAAGCCATTTTCCATTCACATAACCCAAAGTGATGAAACGATAACTTTCACAGAGTTTAAAATCACACACTTCAAGGACTTTGACAAAAGTTTTGAGCCACACAAGCACATCCTAGAGCTGGCTGATGGAGAGAAAACCAGCGGTATCGCCTTGAGGAAAGGTACAGCCAAAGTTCACCTGAGAGACAATAAAGGTGGAGTGGTGGAAACGATGCTGATGGGGGCGCTGTACGTCCCATCTTTCCCACAGGACATCATCTCAGTCAAGGCAGCGACGTCCCAGGGAGCGACGGTCATTTTCAAAGAAGGTCAGAACAGACTTGTTCATAAGAACGGTGTAACATTTAACATCCAGGTGTATGATAGACTGTTCTATTTAAGCACTGTTACAGATGATGTCGATCAATGTCATGGATGTTATGATATCCACACATGGCATGAAATTCTCGGTCACTGTAATTATGAGGATGTGTTGAAGCTTGAAAATGTTACAAAAGGGATGAAAATCAAAGGTAGAACTGAAATGTCTAATCTAAAATGTGAAGTGTGCACACAGGGTAAATTTGTTCAGAGCAGGAATAGGGAGGCAGATGAAAAAGCAAAAATTCCCCTTGGACTTGTGCACACAGATTTAGCTGGACCTATGGAGCCGATAGCAAAAGATGGTTTCAGATATATCTTGGCATTTACTGATGACTATTCAGGTGCAATATTTACATATTTTTGAGAGCAAAGAGTGATACAGTCAAAGGAACAGAGAAGTTCATTGCTGATGTTTCACCCTATGGCAGAATTAAATGTATGAGATCTGATAATGGCACCGAGTTTACATCCAGGGAATTTCAGTCCCTGCTCAGTAAAAATGCAATTAGACACGAAACCTCAGCCCCATATTCACCCCATCAGAATGGGACTGCTGAGAGGAGCTGGAGAACTTTGCTTGACATGGCAAGGTGTATGTTAATCGAGAGTAGCTTACCAAAAATGTTATGGACGTATGCAATCCAGACTGCAGCTGCTATTCGCAACAGATGTTATAACAGACGTGTAGGACAGACCCCATATTATATGCTGACTGGAAAGAAGCCTGATCTTTCAAGAATGAAAATATTTGGGTCAAAGTGTTATGCATACAAACAGAACAAGAAAAAGTTAGACCCTCGATGTGAAAAAGAAATTTTCATTGGTTATGACAAGAATAGCCCTGCATATCTAGTTTTCTATCCAGATTCAGGAAAAGTGAACAAAAGCAGGTTGGTGGAGTTTCTCACAAAGAGTGGGACAGAATGCCACACTCAGACAGATCAGTCAATGTGTGAAGATGATGTGCGTAGGGAGAGCGCTGAAACTCACCTACCAAAACCTGAGATAATAGAATTAATAAATTCCCAGGACATAAGATCTGAAACGTGTGACCCAAGCCTCAATACAGGTGAAAGGGAAAGGGTTGAGAGCAGGCGTTATCCACAGAGAGAGAAGAGGCCTCCACAGTACTTGAGGGATTATGAGTATGGAATAAAATGTGATGATGACCATGCACTAACCAGTATTGATTATTGTTATAGAGTTGCATGTGATGTACCCCACACTCTAAAGGAAGCTATAAGCTCACCAGAGTCAGAACTGTGGAGTAAGGCCATGCAGGAGGAGATGAACTCTCTTAAGGAGAATGATACGTTTACACTTACAACATTACCTGAAGGTAAATATATAGTGGGGGGCAGATGGGTCTACACAGTGAAGGAAAACCCTTCGACCCTTCTAACCAAAGCCATGCTTGATAGATTTGTGTGTTTTATTTTTTGGTGTGATGTAAATGTACATGATAACTGTATGTTATTCAGCCTGAGAGCAAGTGGGGGTGTTGAACATTGGTGACGTTGAATGTGCTCTTATTATGACTGTGAGTCTAAGGGGTGTGGTTCATTCATTATGCTGTTCAGGTGTTGCAATTTAATAAATGACTGCATGCCCCTGTGAGTGTGCACGCCAGTCAAACGAAACCCGATGGCTACGTGAGTTTATTCCTCCGTCATGTTTTAGTTGCCTTTCTACCCTTTGTTACGATGGCAGCTTCAACAACTGCAGACAGCATACCTTGTTTGTTATCTTTATTTTATAAGTGCACAAAGGTGTTTTGTTATTATGTCTGAATCCCAAAAAAAAGTAGACCCTTTACAGATTCGATTAATGTATTGCTCTTATCTGTACGATTAAAACTGAGAGTGTAATTTAAGTTATTTTCGGGGTTATCCGGAGATAATGACTCAAACCGCATATATGTGTTAATGGACTCCAGAGGGTTAAATGCAAAAGGCACGAGAGTCGACTGTTTCTGTCTGTGGTGATTTATAATTTTAAATGTTTGTGATATCCTAACAAGAAAAGTAGGCTAATGTTGTGTTTAAATGTGTTGCAGCTTGTTTCAGCAACTTATAATAAAAACCTAGCAGTCAAATGCATGAGTAATACGTTGTTTATATTTTAATTTAAGTATGTCTAAGATTGTTACTGTACTGTGATGAAAGAGGATCCCAATGCTGAAAACTTTTTTTTTATACGTTTTATTTATTTTTGTACATTCTTTGATATCAAAATAATGGACAAAATTTGTTTTTTGGGGCTTAAACCGACGCGGATCAGTAGCGGACTGCAAACGCGTCCTGTGTGAAAGCACAATGAGTCCGTGCTGCTTCAGCACAACATACGTAACGCACACGGACTGCAGACGCACAGCAGACGGATTATATGTGAAACAGGCGTTACACACCAGAATCGTGGCTGGCGCGCTGCTGCTGTGATATAGAGGGACACCGCCGACAGACCAGGATCTTGTCTTCACCACAACAATATCTATACTTCATGTTGAGCATAAATATAAAACCTGCTGATAAAGGACACCTGTTGACGGCAAAATAGATTATGTTTGACGGGTGCAATATTTGAAAATCGATAATTATTTATTTTTTAAATTACATTTATATCTGAATTTGTCAACATATATACTTTCAAACACCAGAATGTCATGAATATGTATTTGTGTACAAAATGACATATAAACATATTTTCCTATTTTATTTTGCCTGGAAACGCTTCTGGCGTGAAAAATAGGCGTCGGTTCTATTTCTGGCATGCACGCGTTTTCCTGAGACGCGCGTCTCACGCAGGCAGTCTGAAAGCTCTAACCTGTTAAAATGGGAGCTGTCAACACTGTAATGATAATAGTTATGGTTTTAGTAATGTATGTCTGCACATGTGCAGTATGGGGCAGATGTCCTGAGAGAGTGCGTGGTGACAGCACGTCACAGTTGTAACCGCTAATAAACACCAGCGTTACCTTTCAGTTGTGAAGCTGTTTTATTTATTTAATGAACTCACAAGATCATTACAAATACTGTTGACGGTGTCCTTTACCAGCAGGCTTTATATTTATGCTCAACATGAAGTATAGATATTGTTGTGGTGAAGACTAGATCCAGGGCTGCGTTCAGCTCCGACAAAGCGTTGCACAACGTTTTTTAAACAGAAACGGTGATGCGTTGAACACACTGTTCTGATGACGCAAGAGTTGCAACTACGGCAGCTGAGAAGGCCATTCTTTGTGTTCTTTGTGAAGAATTTTCGGAGCCATCTATTTAGCCTCACATACTGACTATTTGTAGTTCATACGGTTTTAATACCCTGTATTTTCTTTCTCATTTTTAGGAAAAGTACTTAATTACCATTGTTTATTTCTATACCAAATCTCATACACTTGCAATGAAGCTAAAAATATAAACAACTACATCATTATGTTGATATCCTATATTTTTACAATAAAACTTACGACAAACATGTCTTCTAATATCATCAGTTGTTGCGAGCTGCAACGAACACATTTTTACATTATTTTCCTTGAAGACATTGTGCGAGTTCACTTTAATACCGCGTGCTTTATATACATGTTGCTGCTGATTGGACTGCAGTTCTGACACACCCACAAAACAAGAGAAAACGCATCTCAAACCCCGTTTCACACCGGTGCACGCCGTTTCCTGGAAACATAACGTTCAATCCGGAAACCGTAGCAAAACGTTGCGAACCGTTTTGAACTTGAACATGCCCCTGGTCTGTCGGCGGTCTCCCTCTGTCTCCTACAGCAGCAGCAGCGCGTCATCGCCGCGTCAGGCACGATTCTGGTGTGCCTGGTTCACACCGGACGCGGAAGCGGCGCGGAACGGAGGCCGCTTCCTTTGGGCGCCCATGTTAACGTATGGTGTCGTTCACACCAGACGCGGAGCGACGCGGCGTGCCGTGGCCGGCCCGCGCCGTGAAGCGCCAGTTTCGGTGTCTGGTCTATTTTTTGCGCGAGCCGCGAGCGATCCGCGTCAATTCTGGCATGAAGTCACACCAAGAAACACGAGACAATCCGGTCAATTGTCTAAATATAAGCAATTTTCAAATTAAAATACTGCGAGTGACAAATGCAATCATATTTGTGTATCTAAAACGACAAGAAAAATGAAAAAAAAAAAAAAAAACACAACACGCACGCACGCACGCGCACACACAGAGCAACGGGAGTGGGTGTCTAAACACACAAACAAACAGGGAAACTGAGCAGAAGCGCTTGTCGACCGCCGCAGAGAATACGCGTCTGGTGTGAACAGGCAGGCGACGGACCGCGCGTGATTTTCCGTTCCGCGCCGCTTCGGCGTCCGGTGTGAACCAGGCGTAAAGACACAGAAAACGCGACGCAGTTTCTATATTTCACTGATTTAATTCTTGCGTGTTTTTTCATTGTGCATGATCACAGTTCATATGTGTGGGGAAAGATAAGCTATTACAGTACAAATATTGTGCTAGGCTGCCTCGTGAGTTAATAAGAAAAAAGAGTTTACAATTCCTGCAAATGCAGTGATGAATTTTATTTTTATGAATTAAAATGTTTCAACACCACCCCCCCACCCACCCCTCATTTACACTGAATACCTGTACTGCGCATTATGGCTGCGAAAAGGTTTTATTCCGTCCTCCACGCGGTGCCAACTCACACCGGGAGCATATCAGAAGCGGAGCGACTGGATGCGTGAGACCACGTGATTTGCCTGTCCGACGTGTTTTTCTGATTTTGGGGTTTCAAGTACCAAGGATATATTGCCCATATACATGCAATAGAGTCTG
This sequence comes from Carassius auratus, assembly GCF_003368295.1. Taxonomy (NCBI): domain Eukaryota; kingdom Metazoa; phylum Chordata; class Actinopteri; order Cypriniformes; family Cyprinidae; genus Carassius; species Carassius auratus. The sequence continues at coordinate 27,590 of NW_020526396.1, read as the reverse complement.
GGAACATGACGTCAGCAACGCAATGCATTCTGGGATTTTAGGACACGGACGCTGCTGTATGTATTGTATTGGATTGATAATAGACTGTTTTGTTTGCTCTCTACAGCTAAAAAATAAGTTACAATGGTAAAAGCTTGTTGTGTAATTAACTGCCATACTCGTACTCATGACCGGTATGGAAAAATAATTTGAATGGAGTGCGATTTTTCATCTTTCCCGCTGGAAAACCGCACCTTGATCTCAGGTCTCCGAGTTAACAAAGCGGCGTCACATAGCTTGGTTAGCAGCAGTAAGAAGGAAAAGAAGGATTGTTCCTTTGGTCTGATATATACACACGCATGTATGTGCATTTATATATATAAAAATATACAGAAATGTACGTTATATAAACAACTTTTTTTGGATGTGATTAATCGATTTGGCAGACTTAACGTTACATTAAATGTTACCTATGCATGAACCACATCTCCTGCATTATCAGTGTTATGCATATTGCATACCACCTGTTAACAGTAATAAACGGCAAAATTGATCAGTTCTGTATCTCTTTATTTGTGCATCATAACACACTGAGGTTAATTTGTACAGTTTACAATAACGCATATTAAAAAGTAAAGGGGCAGTGTAACTCGCTCGTTGACGTGGAAAATGTGTAGGTTCTGCACCCATCCATTTGTAAATTGCAGGTGAGACTCGAGAGATTTATCATTTTTAAACTGATCAGAGGTGTACGCTCTGACACTACAAACAAGGTTAGAAAACACATTGGGGAAGGTTACGAGCGGCAGCTCTTTAAGATCATCCGACCACTCTTTGTGTTCGTGCAGATTGAGTTCGTTGATTGTCTTGATTTTTTTTCTAAATACCGCATCTTTGCTTCCTTGTTGAGTTTTTCTTCATATGTAATCTTACACTTGATCTGTATGTCATGTCACTTTCACTTTCACTTTGTTTTTTTCACTAAAGAATTAGGGGATACATTTGCAAGAAGGGAAATAAATATTATTCCGAATGAGGATGTATGTAAAGGTTTTAATTTAATTAAGACAAATGAAATGCAAGTTAATAAAGTTATTAGCTCATTGAAAAATTCAAAATGTAAAGATGCACATTATTTTGATACTATTTTTGTTAAAACTCATAAAGATATTTTAACCCCCGTTATCACTCATTTAATTAATTTATCATTTGAAGGTAGTGTTTTTCCTACTGCGTGGAAGAAAGCCATTGTTACTCCTATTTTTAAATCTGGAGATCATTATGAGGTTAGTAACTACAGACCCATAAGCATACTGCCAGTACTCTCAAAGGTTGCAGAGAAGATTGTTTTTGAACAGCTGACATCCCATCTTAACATCATTGAGTCTGGCTTACATTGTATGCAGTTTGGCTTTAGAGCAAATCACTCGACCGAAACAGCGACTTTACATTTACTAGAGCAAATAAAATCTAAAGTTGACAAAGGAGGATTTGTTGGGGCTATATTTTTAGATCTACGTAAAGCCTTTGATACGGTCAATCATGCAGTGCTCCTTTCCAAATTGTCTACATTTCAACTATCATCTGAAACTTTAGAATGGATATCCTCATACTTGCTTAATAGAGAACAATGTGTGAAAATCAAAGGAGCTAAGTCTAGCAACTTGCATTACACAATGGGCGTACCCCAAGGATCAGTACTAGGTCCTTTACTATTTAGTTTGTATATTAATGATCTCCCGCAACAGTGTGAAGGGACTCAAGTACAAATGTATGCAGATGATACTGTGATTTTTACACATGCGAGAACAGCTGAATTAGCAGCTGAGAAGTTAAAATCTGTTATTGAAAGAGTTACACAGTGGCTGGAACAATCATGTCTTAGCTTGAATATTAGTAAAACTAAAGGAATTTTTTTCACAAAAACAAAAGTTAAATCTCCTGATGTTGACATATTTATTAATGGTGAAAAGATAGAAATAGTTAATGAATTAAATTATCTTGGTTTAACATTGGACTCTAATCTTAGTTTTAAAAAACATGTAAAGAAAATGGTGAGAAATATTAAATACAACATGGCAAATTTCAGACAAATTAGACATTGTCTTTCTTTTGAGGTAGCTAAGGCTCTGATGCATGCTACAATCTTCTCTCACATGTCTTATTGTTTGACATGTTGGGGTCAAGCTGGTGAAACTGTTATTAAACCCTTGAAATCTCTATATAAACAGACATTAAAAATTTTAGATAAAAAACCTAACCATTTTCATTCTTGTAGGATCATAGAGACGTATAATTTTTTAAACTTCGACAATTTTAGACTTTATTCAAACATGTGTATGGTTCACAAAATTTTAAACGGTCTGGCTCCTTCTGTATTACATGACTTTATTCATCCTCGCTGTGAAACGTCTGTGAGATCAACCAGACTATCGCATATGAGTAATTGTGTAGTTCCCTTTCGTCGTTCTGCTTTTGGACTATCATCTTTTACAGTGAAAGCCACTAATCAGTGGAATGCCCTACCAGAGGACATAAAAGGGTGTAAAACTCATGGTCTTTTTAAATTTAAGTTAAAATCTTTTTTAAAATCAAATCAACTATGTAACCACTAAGAATGTTGTAGATAAATTGACTGACTGATTTAGTTGTTTTACAGCCATTTATGGCCTTGACAGTATGTGTGTATGTATCTATTGTTTTCTAACATATAGGTATTTTTTGTGTTTTGTAAGCGTTGACCTGCCTGGGGACTACGGACGAAAATTAGCCTTTGGCTAAATCCGGTGCAATGCATGAAATGTGAATTTTATGTTAAAAATTGTGCATGGTCCCGTTATAAATAAATAAATGAAATGAAACTTTCACTGATTAGCGTGTCCTCAAAAATGGCCGTGACTACCCAGAATGCAATGCGCAGTGACGTAGTTTCCCAAGCTCTATACGTTTGGGAGTCTGCACAGGGTGTTTATTTTGAAATTGACAGGGATTTTTGACTTTTATTTTGTATTTTCGGTGCGACTTGGATGCAGGTCCGTCAAAAATAGACTAGGCGCCTATATTTAGCGAAGCGGCGTGGTAGCCGCAGCCGTAATGCGCCGCACACGTGTTCAGTGTAAATGAGGGATCAGAGCTACACGGAGTTACGATCTCAAACAGCAGCAAGGCCAGCAGGAATATCACTGTCCAACAGCGACACCGCAGGATGGTTTGCCCATTTTGAATATTCAGACACATGAGGCTGTATTTTCTGATCACATGCCGGTTTTATTTGATTTTAACTTTGTTTTAATTGATTTTAAATCTAAATCAAATACCCCTGCACTCCTAGGTTGTGTGTTTAAGCCGGCCACTGCTGCTCAGTTTTCTTGTCGTTTTCAAAAATCGTCTCAGTTTGATACTGGTCTTGTAGCAGACAGCGAAATTAACTTCTTCCTTTCTCTCCACATGTGCTAGCATTCCAGACCTAAATCTGAGCCATGGATTAATGACATTACCTGTGCAGCAAGGAGAGAGAGTGCAGGAGAGCAGAGCGTCGGTGGAAGAAAGACAAGCTTCATCTCTTTTATTACAATTTAAAGGAAAGCTGGAGAAGGTATCAAAAAATAGAAAAAGCTGAAAAAACTAGATATCTAAAAGAAAAAAACTTTCAAAATGTAAATAAACCATGTGTCCTTTTTAAAAGTATTGATTCAATTTTAAATTCACCCCAATCCTCGTTTAGAAGCTGCTTCTGATGTCTGTGAGAAATTTTTACAATTTTTTTTTAGACCAGATTGCCTCCATTAGAGCTCATATTTCCCCACCTGTATCTGACCCCTCTGAAATGCTGACCTGTTTAACAGTGTTTGACCAGTTTGAGACTGTGTCACTCTCGTGCCTCAATAAATTAATTCTACAGCTAAATGTACTACTGACATTGTCCTCCCTTGCCTTTTTAAGGAGGCCTGGACCACTTTAGGGCCAAATGTCCAAGTAATTATTATCAGCAGTTTGATTTCAGGAATGGTCCCAGTATATTGCAAGGCAACTGTTGTTCTTCTAATTAAAAAGCTAAATCTGGACACTACTATTTTACCTAACTACCGACTGATATCAAAGCTTCCTTTTATTTCTAAAATCTTAGGATTGTAATTGTGCAAAAGCAATTTTTTCTATTTAAATACAAATGGTATTTTAGAAACTTTTCAATCTGATTTTAAAGCTTTTCATAGTACCAAGACTGCACTTTTAATAATTTTTAATGATCTTTTATTAACTATAGACCGTGGAGACTCAGTTATTCTTGTGTTTTTAGACCTCACTGCTGCTTTCGACACAATTGATCACACTATTCTTATCTCTCGCCTAGAGCACTATGTTTTTATAGTTTTTATCTGACTGATCTTTTTCTGTAAAACTTGGTGACTCTAAATCATCTATCTCCCCCCTTCTCTGTGGAGTCCCTCAGGGCTCAGTTCTTGGACCACTACTGTTCTCCTTGTACCTTCTCCCTCTTGGAAATATTTTTAAAAGACATGGTATTTCCTACCATTTTTATGCGGATTACTCGCAAATCTATTTACCACTGAGAAGAGATGCAAACGGTTCTCTGACTCCATTACTTGAATGTTTCAAGGATATTAAAACCTGGATGTCTTTTAATTTTTTTTTAATTTAAATGAAGAAAAAACTGAGATCATTATGTTTGGGGTGACCTTGTGTCCCTGCAGCAATATGTAAAGCCAGTAGTGCCAAATTTAGGCATTAAAATTGACAGTGAATTTAAATAAATAAATAAAGTAGATTGTAATTGATTGGATAGTGAGTGTGTGTGTGTGAGTGTGAGAGATAGTGTGTGTGTGTGTGCCAGATTGAGGCGGTTAATCTGTCCTTTGTGATAATGGGTTAATCTGAGCTCATGTGTGATCAGACACAAACACACACTCCTCATCGTGTGATCGTGTGCACATCTTTATTAGCACCACACACACGCTATATTCAGCTAGTATACAAACACCACACAACACAAGACTGCCAGTCCAAATCTGAACACATTTAGCAAGCAGCAGAAAAAACAGATCTCATGAAACATGATGTTCAGTAATCCTTTCAGATGCTATTCCTATAAACCTGTCTCAGTCTGACCGCTGTGTCACATTCAGTCTAACAAAAGAGTGCCATGGGAAACAAAACCTGATCTGAACATTTGTCATCCGTGACATTAATGTGTCTGTCAATAATACTAACCCTTAAACAGACCATAAACCTCTCAAGAAGAAGAAGAGATGCTAATCTAGGGATAAAGAAGAGAAACACCACAGCCATGTTGTTCAGGAGTGAAGGATCTCTCATGGGTTTGTTGTTGTGACGCTCGTTCAGTCGTCAGAGTCGGCGTCGGTGTCTCTGGGATCCCTGAAGATGAACTCTGAGCCCGTGGCGCGCCGGTACAGATCCAGGATGTCATCCGTCTCGGTCTGAAAGTGTGGCGTGTGGTCGTACGAGCGTGAGACGAAGATCTAGAGGAGAGACACAGTGGCTCAGCAGCATTCGTTAGCAGGAGTGGTTGATGAAGCTGAGCGCTCGTTACCTGACTCCGGCGGCCGTCATCGATGGGGACCATCAGGTTACTGACACTCACAAACCTGTGGGAAAAACCAACTGTGAGTGACACGCCTGAACAACACGCCACGCAGCAGAGATGCTTCAGCTCACTTCTCCAGGATGGGCTCCAGCAGGGCCAGACCGGGAGCGACCTCCTTCTCCGGGTTGCAGGTTTCCACCATCGTGCTGACCACAGCCATATACTTCCCTTCTGCCGCCACGTTATGAGCGAAGGACAGCAGACAGATGTAGATATCTGCACACAAACACCAAACTTTACTACGGAGGAATGCCTATTCAGCCCATGTGTCCTCTTGAGGTGTAAATGTGTTTATTTTTGAGTCCTGGCAACACATCCCTTACTACAAACCCCCCCAAAAAACGTTTAAAACTTAATAAAAAAAAAATCTGAAAAAAGATGCAATCTGGAATCTGAGGTTCTGATCTGACTCAAATGATACATGAACCTGCTCCAAAGTCCCAATCTGAGTAAGATTCATGAAACCACTCTGAAGTTCTGATCTGAATCAAATGATTTGCGCTCCTGAGTCCCAATCTGAATAATGATCTGCGTACCATCATTTCAGATCAAGACCTAGGACCGTGGATTGTGAATCATTCAATTACTGAAATCATTAAAATCTACTCTGAAGTTTGGTTCTGAATCAAACGAGTTGTGCTCCAAGATATAGATAAAGGTTCGTAAACCATAAATGAATAGAGAGGTTTTGAAGCTAGAAATCTCACTGATGAAGTTGTGACTGGAGCTGAACACCCTTGTGTTTTCAAAAACAAATGCCACCGGTTCTTGCACATCAAGCACGAGCATTTGAGCTTCTGTCACCATATTTAATGAGCACAGGATGGAAGAAAAATGCAGAAATGAAATGAGCACTTCTTAAGTTGAAATGGAATACTCCAGTGTTTTCCACTTCACTCACCTGACTTCCTGTTGAGGTGCGTCTGTGGGATGATGATCTGGCAGGAGTTGGCGTCGTGGGTGTTTTTGATGGGGTGGTTGAGTAAGCAGATGACACGAATGACGCGACCGACCTTCTTCACGCGCTCCGGCACGTAGCTCGGGTCACAGATCAGCTGCTTACAGCGGAAGACCTTCATCAGGACGAGAATGTGGTCAGATCATCATCATTGGGGTTGTGTAATGATGACCCAGATAGCACACACATACATCTGCAGGAGGTCTGTTAAAGATCTGTTGATCTGGAAAACATCTTACAAACGTCTGAAAGATGTCAGTAACATTCACTCTAAACCATAAACATCTCAGAGATCCTGCCAGATCATCATCCCTTTTGCATTTTATTTTGCATTATTGACACAATGTTTTCCTAATGAATGTTGTTCAGTGCTTTGACGCAATGTATTTTGTTTAAAGCACTAAATAAATAAAGGTGATTGATTGATTGATTGATTGGTTTGTCTGACATCTGATAGGAGACGACCTATAGATGTACTGCTAATGATCAAAACTGTAAAAATACATCTTACAGACGTCCCTGTGATGTATCTATCATGGGAAGGTGTGTGTGCTCACTTCGCCCTCGGATCGCACCGCCGTCACTCGCCCATCCTTCATCAGGATTTCGTCCACGCGGCGGTTCAGCAGGTATCTGTTCCCGTGGACGGCGCTGAGCCTGCGGAGCGACACGCGTGAGTTAGCTTCACCTGTGAGAGCCACTTAACTCATGTGAAGAGAGGAGTGAAGGTCACCTGACAAAGCCCTGAGGCACCTCGCCCAGACCGAACAGAGGATAGAGGAACGGACTGAGACTGTACCGTGCCAGAGACTCGGAGTACAGCTTGATCCTCTGTATGGTCATCAGACACGGCTGCTCCAGAAAACTGACCAATACACACACAGCGTTACTGACCTGATACTGACTGACAAGGTGTAAGTGTTATTCTGGCATTGACCACATTTTTAATTGTTTGATCAAAATGATAGCTTGGTTCAAATCTAGTAGTGTGTGGTTATTGGTAGGGACATGTCATAGTATCTCTACTAAACTCTAAACAGTTGAAATTTAGTTGAGCTGTGTTTTCCAGAATGAGGATCCGTTTTTCTTTCAAATCCAGTCAAATGTGTGTGTGTCATTAAGGTTGCGCTCACTCGTCATTGACGTGAAGGGCCAGAGCGTGACCTGTGACCTCCACCACATCGTCTCCCAGGTCGAAGTGGCGAAACACGTCCCTCATATTGGTTCTGTGCGGGTCCATGTCGTGATGCGTCCGCGGATCGTTCTCCTCGAAGTTCAGCACAAAGGACATGAACTTACGGAAGCGCCGCTTGTCGAACATCCCCATCAGATCTGGAGAAACACACTAATACCAGTCAAACTGAAACCACAACAAACCTCAGATGATAGTAATAACACACCCTAACTGAAATAAAATAGAAAAAATGTAAACTTATTTTTCTCCTCTTGTTGATAAGGCAACATATTTCATTTTGTTAATTTTTTTTATTGATTTACCATAATTTATACAGTGCTTTTTACAATGCAGATTGTGTCAAAGCAGCTTTACAGTATTAAACAGGGAAACAGTGAGCCGTTCTCAAACAGTTTAATTCTAGGCTGCAACAAAGTCAGATTGTGCTGAGGACTCAAAACAAAACAAACAAAAAGAAATAGACATTTAAAGAAAATGAATAAAAATGGACAAAAAACACAAACTTCAGCTACTTAAAATGAAAATGCAAAATTTTAAAGCAATAAATAAACTCAAATTTGGAATATGAATGAAAACTGTACAGACAATGGTACCTGTATTGTGTGTTTCTGTCTCAGTGCAGGGGACTTTGTGAATTTTCCCTCCTTTATAGACGAAACTGCCTTCAATCACCTTGAAGTCAAGATACCGCGTGACCTCAGTGTACAGCAGCATCTTCACCAGAGGACCTGAAGGAAACATAGTCATCTAGGGCAGTATGAGTTAGGCCATGTGGAAAACATAAGGAATCCACTCATTAAAACTGAATATTCTGTAATATGGGTCACCATACTTAGTGTATGTCACGTCACTTTCAGTTAGCCACAGGAACACTCACACATACTTTCTCTCTCTCTCTCACACACACACACACACACACACACACACTCACTCTCTCACACACAAGCACACTCACTCTCTCTCTCTCTCTCACACACACACACACTCTAACCGTTTGCAAGCAGGAACTTGGGAATCAGATCCACGTTCCAGTCTTTCCCGCATCCCATTGATTTTGAAGGAGCAGAAACCTGGAACTTCTTATAAAGCTGTTCAGAAGAACAAAGAAATGTTAAAGTGTGTGTGAGGTGTGTGTATGTGTGTGTGTGAGTGAGTGTGTGTGTGTTATCATTTACCTCCTCCAGAGGGGAAACCGAGGCACTTTCTCCTCCATAATACGGGTTGGAGTCCATATGAAGGACCTTCTTCCCGTTGACAGACATCAGTCCAGATAAAACACATTCCTGTAACACACAGACCACCGGTCATCACACACAGACCACCGGTCATCACACACAGATCACCGGTCATCACACACAGATCACCGGTCATCACCCACAGACCACCGGTCATCACACACAGACCACCGGCCATCACCCACAGACCACTGGTCCTCACAAACCGGTCATCACACACAGGTCACCTTTATCAAGTCAGGTCACCTTTATTTATATAGCGCTTTTAACAAAATACATTGCGTCAAAGCAACTGAACAACATTCATTAGGAAAACAGTGTGTCAATAATGCAGAATGATAGTTAAAGGCAGTTCATCATTGAATTCAGTGATGTCATCTCTGTTCAGTTTAAATAGTGTCTGTGCATTTATTTGCAATCAAGTCAATGATATAGCTGTAGATGAAGTGACCCCAACTAAGCAAGCCAGAGGCGACAGCGGCAAGGAACCGAAACTCCATCGGTGACAGAATGGAGAAAAAAACCTCGTGAGAAACCAGGCTCAGTTGGGGACCAGTTCTCCTCTGACCAGACGAAACCAGTAGTTCAATTCCAGGCTGCAGCAAAGTCAGATTGTGCAGAAGAATCATCTGTTTCCTGTGGTCTTGTCCTGGTGCTCCTCTGAGACAAGGTCTTTACAGGGGATCTGTATCTGGGGCTCTAGTTGTCCTGGTCTGTGCATGAATTACTCCGGGATATTGGTTTGTTTGAACTCAGAGGGAGTGTCAGCCACATTAAAAAAGTGAACAGCTTAAGTCATTTGTGGATTAATGCGTATTAGAGATGCGAACCGTTTAAAAACGATTCAGGTCGATTTGGTGAACTGAATGATTCGTTCGCGAACCAGAAATCCAGCAGCTTTGATTTGAACTCTCTCTCTCACACAGACACGGAAGAGAAGACAATGCTGAATAAAGTCATAGTTTTTGCTATTTTTGGACCAAAATGTATTTTCGATGCTTCAAAATATTCTAACAGACCCTCTGATGTCACATGGACTACTTTGATGATGTTTTTCTTACCTTTCTGGACATGGACAGTAGACCGTACACACAGTTTCAATGGAGGGACTGAGAGCTCTCGGACTAAATCTAAAATATCTTAAACTGTGTTCTGAAGATGAACGGAGGACTTACATGTTTGGAACGACATGAGGGTGAGTTATTAATGACATAATTTTCATTTTTGGGCGAACTAACCCTTTAATAACAGCCAGTTTGAAGGTTTTGGGGACATATCCTAATGACAATGAGGAATTAATAATAGTCAGAAGAGGACCTATGACTTCTGGAAGCACCTCTTTTAGGAGCTTAGATGGTATAGGGTCTAACATACATGTTGTTGGTTTAGATGATTTAACAAGTTTATACAATTCTTCCTCTCCTATAGTAGAGAATGAGTGGAACTGTTCCTCAGGGGGTCTATAGTGCACTGTCTGATGTGATACTGTAGCTGACGGCTGAATGGTTGCAATATTATCTCTAATAATATCTATTTTAGAAGTAAAGTAGTTCATAAAGTCATTACTGTTGTGGTGTTGGGAAATGTCAACACTTGTTGAGGCTTTATTTTTCGTTAATTTAGCCACTGTATTGAATAAATACCTGGGGTTATGTTTTCTTCTAAAAGAGAAGAAAAGTAATCAGATCTAGCTGTTTTTAATGCTTTTCTGTAGGATAGGTTACTTTCCCGCCAAGCAATACGAAATACCTCTAGTTTTGTTTTCCTCCAACTGCGCTCCATTTTTCGGGCTGCTCTCTTTAGGGTGCGAGTATGCTCATTATACCATGGTGTCAAACTGGTTTCCTTAACCTTAACACACAGACCACCACAAACCGGTCACCACACACCGGTCATCACACACTGGTCACCACACACAGACCACCGGTCATCACACACCGGTCACCACACACAGACCACCGGTCATCACACACAGACCACCGGTCATCACACACCGGTCACCACACACAGACCACCACACACCGGTCATCACACTGAGATTATCTGCTGTACAGACTCAGGAGCTCCGTCTGGACTCAGCACATAAACATAGTCACTGTGTTCAGACTGTGTCTTCAGTAGACAAGCGGTCTTACTTTTAACATTCAGATTAAAACAATATATCTTCTTGCAGTGGAATTTAAATTCATGACAAAATTCATGAAAAATGAGCTGACTAGCTTTTTCAGACTAGTCTAAGCAGTTTATACACCGGCCCCTGATCTAGTCTGATCTCAGACCAGGATGTGAATGTTTCTTACCTTCAGTCCGGTTCCCAGAACAATCACATCAAACTCCGGCATCCTTACGCCCTGCGAGCGAATCCCAACACACTGTCCAGCCGACTGTGTGATTATTATATTATCCTAAACTCATAATCCTCGCCTTATGTGAGGGTCACACACACACACACACACACACACTGTCTGGCTGCAGGAGTGTTCAGACACTTGAGATTCACACACATTTGCTACTTTTTCCATTTTCAGCCTTTAATAACCTGCTGAACAAACTATAGACACATCGCAGAATTTATAATGGTTTTACTGGTTATAATGGGACTTTCTACATTCTAATGGAATAAGTCCCAAAACACACTACACAAAACCATTTTTATTGGGTAAAAGCTAATGGTTTGTTATGTTTGTAATGGTATTTGTAGTGGAAACCATTCAAAATGTCTACCAGTTTTTCTTCAGCACTGTAACAATAAAACAATAACTGTAATACAACAAAGTTTCTGATTATTTATAAAAATATCTAGATGATAGTATATGGCTTATAACTGAATTGTTTGACAATGTATGACTACATTTCCCAGCATGCTCCATGCCAGACTAGTTTAGCCAGTCAGGTTTTGAGTCTCGTTTAGCCTGGACATGTAGCAGGTGTTTATAGTCTGTCTGTGTCCAGGTCTGGGTGGTGTTCAATAGACATTTCTTATTGATTGGGTTCGGCTGGAAGTCTTTTCTCTGAAGCAGAGCGGAGAGGATGATTTTTGAGCCTTTAAAAGAGAAGAGATATCCCCTGAAAATAGATCAAAATTAAGATTTTGCTTTGAACAAGAACAAATGGGTGTCTTAATTTGTTTTTTTACTTGAATTGAGATCTTTTTTCAGACCCCGTTGTCACATATTGGTTGTTTTAAGCAGAAGCTGGCTTAATTTTCTTCGGATTCTCAGAAGACTTCACATCTTCTGTCATTTCACTTCTCCAGGAAGTGTATCTTGATAGATTAATTAGTCTTATCTTATTTTTTACTGTTATTTTAATAAATCCCCATGGTAACACAGTTCAAGATTTCCAGAATTCGCTCACAGTTTAAGTTTCTCAGTGTTTTTTATTTATGTTGACAAAATCAGGTGTGAATTCCATGAGGAACAATATGAAACATGGGAAGTCGTGATTTCAGAAAATACTGTGTTAGAGAATAAATGCACCCACAAAAGGAAAAAGCCTCATTATTAAATCCCATGGGAGAATCTCTCCACAGGAACATTATTTGCAGGATCTGTGTGTGAGGTTTATTTTCTAGTGAAGGTGTGTGAAATAAAGGGCAGATTCTCAAGGCAGGAGAAACACAAAGCAGCAAACATGTCTTATAAAGGCTTTAATACACAAACATACCAAATTTTCTGATTGAGAAAGACAAAAGAATGCATTTCAAGTCTGGTCCGCGGCGTGCAGCACACCCTGGTCCTGATGCGCTGTTTCTCCAAGTCGCTGTTGCATATTTGTGTGTTCGCGTGCGTTAAATACTGACATAAACTCTCAACACTAGGTGAACTGATTCAGTTAAAAGGAATAAAAGTCTGTCTACAGCAGCAGGCACTTGTTGTTCTTCTTGCCCTTGCGGGCCTGCAGCGCCGCCCTGGTGGCCATCTCGAACACCTCCCGCACGCCGTCCTTGGACTTGGCAGAGCACTCCATGTATCCGAAGGCACAGATGCGGTTGGCCATGTCCCGGCCCTCCTCGGGCTTGACGGGCTCCTGCGGGAGAGACCAAACCAAACAGCTTTATAATCCAACACAGTAGAGAAGACACCGCTTCAGAGTTTACACGGAGAAAAACCCTGGGATTATATCAGAGAACGAGTAAGAAAACACAGACGTGGCAGATTCAGATGGGATTAGTAATATACAACAACTTTAAAGATAATTTTCTCAATATTTCAATTTTCTTGCTCCTTCAGATTCCAGATTTTCAAATACTGTCCTCCTAACAAACCAGATATCAATGGAAAGATGATTTATTCAGATTTCAGATGATGCATAGATTTCAAATTAAAAAAGAAATTACTCTTATACTCCAGGGTCACATATACATAATTAACTGAGTTTCACTATTGTTATTCAAACCTGAAGAATGGGCTTTCAAAATAAAAGTCCCACATGTTCAGCCAGTAAGTACACTGGATTGGTCTCTAATGTAGATGCTAGTGCTAGCGGGAGCTACGCACCTGCTTCATCTTAATGAGCTCGCGGCGTGTGTGTTCGTCGTTGCGCAGGTCCTTCTTGTTGCCCACCAGAATTATGGGAACGTTGGGGCAGAAATGCTTGACTTCCGGAGTCCATTTCTCAGGAATGTTCTCTGCAGGGTGAGAGGTCAGAGGTCAGTGTGCGTGAGGCTAGCAAGAGCGCGGTGTTAGCATGAGACTCACCCAGGCTGTCGGGGCTGTCGATGGAGAAGCACATGAGGATGACGTCGGTGTCTGGGTACGAGAGTGGTCGCAGCCGGTCGTAGTCCTCCTGACCCGCCGTGTCCCACAACGCTAGCTCCACCTGGAACACACACGCTAGCATTAGCACAGCGCTAGCACACCTCAACAGCCTCACGAAGCACTCGCTGCTCACCTGCTTGCCGTCCACCTCGATGTCGGCCACGTAGTTCTCGAAGACGGTGGGCACGTAGACTTCGGGGAACTGGTCTTTACTGAAGACGATGAGCAGACAGGTCTTCCCACACGCACCGTCTCCAACGATCACCAGCTTCTTACGGATCGCCGCCATTCCTGCGCCGCGTTATTAACCCCGAGAGACCAGAGAACCGCTCCACTCGCTGGGGCACAACAGACATCACATGATCACAATCAGGAAATCAGCTGACCGTTATACTGATGTAAATTAGGGCTTAATCACATTCAAAATGAAAGTTTGTTTACAAACTGTGTGTGTGTACTTTGTGTATTTATATTAATACGTAGGGTGTAAAATTAACACTCGCCAAGCTCCAAACGCGAGTAAAGATCAGTGTTGGCGAGTCAATGTAACAGTGTCAGTAAATAATATTACTATTGTTTTGCATTAATAGGTGCAGTTATTAGCACTTTTAAAAACATAAGTAATTCTAATCAAGCATGTCCAATTTGATAAAAGTTACATGATTTACTGATTTGCACGTTACATTTTTTTGGAGAAACCTCGCTGGAAAGGGGGCAGAATGGGGCACGCTTTTATCCAAAGCGACTTACAGTGCATTCTGGCTATCAATTTTTACCTATCATGTGTTCCCAGGGAATCGAACCCCAAACCTTGATAACACAATGTTCTACCACTTGAGCTACAGGAACACACACACACATATCTATCTATCTATCTATCTATCTATCTATATATATATATATATATATATATTAGAAAGCATATTTTAGGATACTAATATTTTTTATTTTGATATTTTTGTCAATAAAATATATTCCCCCAAAAACAATGAATTAAAAAGTTCTTTATTTTCGTTATGATAAATGTTATCACTATTATTCAAAGTTTACTTGGCATGAAATTACACTCCTGTATATTTACGAGATTCACCCAAAGACCAACATTAAACCACTGTCATAGAATAAAAAAAGTACTGAAATAGTTGATAAAGCGAGTGACCTGAGGCTTCAGTAAGAGCTTCACATAAACATGAAAACATCATATATACTAAACCACTATGAATAGAAACGTTTTAGCTGCGTTTACATTGAATTTAAAAATAAAATCGTAGAACACTTTTAGTCATTTAAAGGGTAATACAGTAAAAGTGACTAACAGGTCAATGCTGTCACGACTTATGCTTTTAAAAGTTTCAATATATTTGTATGTCGATGCGAAGCTAACAGGCTAATTCACAAGCGGAAGTGCGCGAGTCTCGTCAGTAAGACATTAAAACCCCCAAACATGGAACTCTTTCAGTCGATAGAAGTTTAATAACAGTCGCTGATCTCTTAGCAAGAGTGTAATGAAAAGAATGCCGCATTAAATTCGAGCTCACCTTCAGTTCAACTCGGATCGAGTTTTCCGGGTCGCTTCTGTGCGCGCGCCGGAAGCCGTACACAACCAGCCAAGATGGCGATTGAACAACAACCCGTCAAAATAAGAGTCCTCAGCGGAAGTGTCAAAACAAGAATCCTCCGCGGACGCGTCAAGAGTCCTCGCAGTTCTCTTTCCAGCAGTTAATTTACATTTTTTTCAATCATATTTCCAATCTCAGGGCATTATTCTCAAAATAGTGAAAACGGAGTGATCTGAGAACTTAACAATTGTCCTAAACAGATTGTACGTTTTCATTCACATCATACAAATTACAAATCATGAAAATAATTTTCTCAAAACTTTAACACAGATCACAAGCGTTTATGTACTATTTTTATTTCATTTAGGCGTACACAAAAAAAATTTAATATATATATACATAGACATAATATAGATGTCTATAGTCCCACCAAACAGTCCTTGCTATATTATTATCAATAAGCTACTGTGATCAAAAGTTTTTGTTTTGTATATATATATATATAACTCCCGAATAAAAATAAAAATGTGTTTGGTCTGATTTAAAAAAAAACATATATTTTAAACGAATTTGATTGGTTTGTCGATAGTGAGCACGGAAATGTTTGGTTGTTTGTTAAGCATAGCGCCACTGCTTAACGTTAATTAGTTGTAATAAAAAACTAGAGCGATGTCGAGTAGCAGTGCAATGAATATATGGCGTTTCTCTCATCAAAAACCATCAAAGTTGGCAGGAGAGTGCAGCAGCGATTTAACTTTAGACGAAAGGCCTAAAGCGAAATATTCGAGAGCTCCTGGTATGTAAGTGACTTAAAATTAATTTCTTGTTCAGTGAACTGTCATATGAAATCGCAGTCACATTTTCAATCGTGCTGTAATGTTGTTTAACGGTATCATGTTATTAAAAACTCCCAATTAGTTTTAACTCACCTTGTTAACACTGTTAACTCACTTTGTGTTTGCTGTTCTCCTTTGTTTCGATCGCGTTTTGGTGATTGTTATTGGCATTTTAATAGGGCGAGATTACTTGTCGATCGGGCAAGTAAAATTCTCTTTCATTTGGCCTTTTAAAGAATCCACTTGTCCCAATAATCGGACAGCGTTGATGTCGAGCCCCGTGACGTGTGTTTAGACTGCTCCAGTCTTCACGAGAGGGAAGTCCGTTCTTCCTCGTTTTTTTGTCCATTAAATTCATAGTTAATGATGTTATGCATTGCAGTGAGGGTGATCTCATTTGTGCCCCCTGAAAAAAATGAAATGCCAGTCTGTGAATTTGTGTCTGGCAAGGTCTATATATATTATATATATATATATATATATATATATATATACTCCCTGTTGAAGAATTTCAGTAAAAATGTATTTTCATTGGCATATTTTGTGCGCCTGCAGCTGAATGTGTTTTATAATCAACAGAGAAACACCTATCGATTTGATGTTGTGTAGTTGTAATAATTTACAGGTTATTTACATCAAATTCTTCCCCTTTTAGCAGCGGTTTGGAGACCCGGGGCCAGCTGCATCTGTGCCAGTATCTTCAGTGTCTGTGAGCAGTTACTCAAGGGGTATCACATCAGATCAGAAGGTTATGAACAGTCTTAAAGAATAAATCTGATGCCTCGTGAGACTATTCTTAGCTGTTTGTGCAGCTGGGCCCAGGCTTTATAGTCGGATAAAGAGGTTTGCTGCAGACCGAAACAAAGACACAGAACCTATAAAGCAGGGGTGGGGGACTCCAGTCACAATTTAGAGGACTTGCAAATTAATTGCTTGATTAAAGTATGACAATGACTTGACTTTGACTTGAGAACAAGTTACTTGAGACTTGACTTCAAAGTATAATAAACAATCAGCAATAAAAGTAATAATAATAAAAACAATATTATTGTGACGTCAGCACCACGAATCAGCGTCTGTGCCTTTAACGCTGCACAGTTCAAATCACGCCAGACGTAGCAGACACTAGCCAAGCTCCACAGATAGTCTCGTTTGGTTATAAAGACTTTGAACTGGACCGTGCCAATAAAAAAAGATTTGGCAGATTTAAAATATGCAACGCAAGAATATCCGACACGACAACGTCAAATTTCATTCGACATTTCAAGAACCACAAAGAAAGGTAAGAAATTCATCTCTTTTATTGTCAGTTTCACTAAGATCTATAACGATTACTAATGCACGTTAATGAAGCAATCTTTTATGTTTGTCATAATTTGGCCTTGGTTGCATATGTTTTTTTCTTATTAGAAATGTGACCATTTATATGTGTGCATTTTCAAGTGTTTGTGTTGACTGTGTGTGGAAACTGGCCTTTCAGACAGTTCGATTAAATAAAACGGCTCTTTTGCGCTCGACGCAATGACGTCTTTAGCGATGATTGCCCTTGCGAGTAGTCACAGTTCAGAATCAATTCGAGAGTATCGGGTCTGTCTCCACATGAAATAAATCCACATGTAAGTCTGGGTCAGAGATGTGAGGAAAGGTTGATTTATTTGATCAGTTGGCAAAATGACATCATCAACTTTCTGGTTTTCGGGTTTAACTCAAGTTCAGCTGTTTTTTTAATGTGTGTTTTTTTTTTAAATAGTTAATATAAAAATCATGATCCAGCAGCTGATTCAAATAGCAGATATGTAAAGTATTGACACTGCAGCTGACGCTCTGTGTCAAGACACCGGCCATTACGGCTTTTCTTTAAAGTTCATTATCTAAAAATAAAGAATGATGTCCTCATTTATTTTTGATAGAATGAGTTACTGCTTAGGGTTGTTTGCCAGTGATGGGTTACATCTTCATGTTTATGCCAAGATCCTTCTTCAGAGCTCTACAGCTGAACCAAGTTAAGAGTCTCAGAAAACAGCGGTTTTAGTATTTCTGAATTCAGAGGTACCTATGGTTTTCTGACTGGTTACTAGAGAGCTCCTAGGCTATGTGAGGAGGTTGCTATGGAGTTACTAGGAGGTTTAAGTAAGAAGCATCGACCTAGTTAGTTAGCAGGTAAAATAGAAATGAAATTCATCTCCAGCATTAACACGGACAGCGAACAACTAACAAGATGATTAGAAAGGTAAGTTTCATTATAATTATATTGTCCCTTATATGTGATTGTTTAATTATTAAGTTGAATGATTATTAACTTCTTATTTTCACATTTGTGCTGGAGTTATTGTTATTTTTAATCTGGAAAAAGGTTTATCATATCCTTAAATCTCTTTACAAGACTAGACATTAGTAGTTGCAATATCATAGTTGAGTCTCACAGAGATTGGTAATGCATGAATGCTAGTTTACAGCTCTTGTAGTGTATTTACTTTCCTATTCTAATCTAATTGTGATTGTCTTTTAAACGATCCAGTTATACAGTAGGTGGACAACCAAAATGCCTATTACTGCCACGTGTACCGCTGCCGCAGGGCCACAGCATTAACTACAAGTTTGTTGCGTGTTAAGCTTATTCCAGAAACTACTTTACTGAAATTATATTTTATTTTATAAGCTGAGAACAAATAACGGAATAAAACAACAACATTATAATATAACATAGGGCCCTATGAAATCCATTAGTTTTAAAGTTTAAATTGTTTCCAAATTTTTCTGTACAAAAATTACAAAAGGTTTGTTGTTTCAATAATCTGTACAAACTTTTACAAGAGGCTTTGAAGGACAACACAATGTATATTAAAATAATTGATTTTGGCGGTCGGTACACCACTGCAATGAGCCAAGTTTCAGTAATAAACAAAGGTTATTTGAAGAAAAAAGTTAATTAGTAAATTTGTTTTATTCAGTATTGATCTTGTATTTATCAGGGCTGATTTTATAGACAGTTTTTTTTTTGTCTTGCTGTTTTGCAGAGTACGTAGATAACTTTGATAGAGATTGAAAATTATTTATCAATCAATCACCTTTATTTATATAGTGCTTTAAACAAAATACATTGCGTCAAAGCACTGAACAACATTCATTTGGAAAACATTGTGTCAATAATGCAAAAATTTATAATTGCGCCGCGCTAGGATATTTCAAAGTGTCGATTCTGTCTGGATCCCGGTGTAGTGATGATAGTTTTCAGGGATGAACAAAATCCACGATGAACATATCGCGGTCAACAAATAATCCCCAGCTCAGTACATGTTAAATAGCTATCAGGTGCCAGGCAAGTTTCATAACGATTGTTCATATGTATATGTTCTGGAGTTGTATAATGAATTGGCATGATGATTGCGTCTTATAAATACGCACTGTAGTATTGCCAAGATCCTTGAGTTCCAACACACAGCGAACCCGGGCAGGCGTTCTTCAATCCACGTAGGCTAAGTTGTTAACGACAGTGGGGAAAAAACAACTGTGCAGACCCAGCGTCCCATCACAGGGCGAACTAGGTTGGTAACAGCGGTAACTGCCCGATCTGGAATTTTCCTAAGGATGTGACTGTGGCAAGGTACTGTTGTGGCACGGTTTTGTTTTGAGGTCTGTGCATGTTCATAATGGAGGTCACTTTTTCAGGGTATGGTTTAAGTCCATCAGTACTCAGCAAATGACCCATGTAGCTCACTTCCTTAGCTTTGAATGTTCAATGTGCAGTGTGAAAGGGGCTTATGTCATCCACAAACACTTCAACCCCTTCCATGTCTTCAAATGTTTGTGACCTAATCCTTTGAAACATCTCTCCAGCACAGCTGATTCCTAATGTTTGTCTTTTGTATGCAAATCCTCCAAAAGGACTGTTGAAGGTGCATAACTTGGAACTCTCTCTTGATTTGTCAGTAATCAGAGGGCCAGTAAAATCTCGGGGGGACAGGGCATTTTCTGTGGTTGGACCTAAACTATGGAACGCTCTGCCCTTCCATGTCCGAACTGCCCCTACAGTTGAGTGTTTTAAGGCTCGTCTAAAGACTCATTTTTATTCTTTGGCTTTTAACTGTGCATGAATTGAGTGGTCCTTTTGTGGTATTTATTATTTTTATCTTTTGTATTCTATAAAGACCCTTTATAGGAAAAAGGTAAGGATTGGTATCCAATCTTGCGATCTCCAACTTCTCCAAATACCATTCTTTGTGAGCACCTACCAGATGCCCTACCTCGACCGATAACGGTACAACAGCTTGTTCAATAGAAGAAGCCACAAAGTTTAGTTTTATTTAATGTAAACTGATTGAAGCTTCCCGCTCGTCCACTTCTATTTAGCCTGTGCTTACGGTGATTCTGCCGTCCATCATGTCGTAGTCACGTGTTTGCTAAGGGTCTATATTTTAATTGCTTTGTATGTTCTGAGTCTTTTATGCAGCACTTTTGAAACTTTTGTGTTTGCAAAATGTGCTATAGAAATAAAGTGGATTGGATTGGATAATCAGAGTATGGTGAATATTTTAGCACCAATCATTCTTGTCACCACCTCAACTGTTGTCATCGGCTCTCTTTCAGTTTCAGCATTCAAATGTTTGTGTCCATGCATATCCTGACTTTTTTCTTTTCTGGCTTCCACATAGTGACCATACTGTTGACCCAAGCTCTGGGCTCCACCACCCTTTCAATGACACATTATTATCATCCACCCCAGCTCTTCCATGAGTTTTTCCCGAGGGCTACTGGAAGTCTTCTAGGTGCATGTACGGCAGGCTGAGCATTTGATTTGATCTTGATGTGTTGTTCTCCTTTAATACGACCTAGTCTTGTGAAAACATCTATATATCTGTCTTTAATGTCATTATGCTGTAACTGTCACTACACTACACAAAGGAACATTTCAAATAATCATGAGAATCATGAAAAAATAGTTTGTATAAAAATATCAAGCAGCACAACTGCTTCCAACATTGATAATAATCACAAATGTTTCTTAAGCAGCAAATTAACATTAGAATGATTTCTGAAGATCGTGTGACACTAAAGACTGGAGTAATGTTGCTGAAAATACAGCTTTGATTACATGAATGCTTGAAAATACTTTCACTTCTATGTCCAATCCCTCACTTTTTCTAGTTATTTAAGGTTAAACTTTGCCTGTAATTTTGTATGGAATCGCAATATAATATCGATATGGGCTGGACAGATATGGGCTGTTAAATATCGTGATATGAATTTTTGCTCATATCGCCCACCCCTACTAATGCGGTTATGTACAGTTAAAAGAATTATGTTTCCATTTTTTCCAGTTCTCTGCCATGTTGCCTTAGTAAAAACTGCAGTTTTAAAAATAATAAACACATTACATATTTTAAACCTTTGAATTTAAAATAGGGGTTTAAAAAAAAACTGGGTGGATTTGAATCATTATAGATGGATGTTGATAAACACTTACAACACACATTTATGTTAAAATATTCATCCAATGACCCCTTTAAGACTAACATCATGTAATATTTGCATCTGTGTCAGAAATACTTAAGTGATTTTCTCCATGGTAATTCAAGTTTTAAAGCAGGAATACACAATGATGTATACCCGGTACAAACTGCTAAGTAAATTCAGGTGTCACAACATTATAGAGAATAGTTTTAAAGATGGATACATTTTCAAAAGTATTTCATTTTCCTGTGTTTTAAAATGATTGGCCTTTTTTCATGCAGACACTTCTCATCCCATATGATGGAGAGCTTTATGTAAATGCTTGATATTTACACAACAGCAATTAGTCTGCAGGTTTACTTTTATTGTTACTAACTGCACACTGACATTTCACAAGCAGCTCATATTGTATGATGGCTTGCTACTCTGTCTGGATATTATCCCTCATTCCTCGGCTTCTTTGCCCTGAAAACAAGAACATATAAAAGTAATTATGATCTCACCAGACTATTTGAAAATAAATTTATATGTGACTTTCATGCTGAGCTACTTTGTGCGGTCCTGAACATCAATTTTTGAAGTGTAGATCCATCCCTTGAACAGATAAACAAGGATAAAAGTAAACTCTGCCAGAAGGATAAAGGCAAAACACCAGGATGGAAAGTTAAGCATGAACCTTATGCAAAATGCTTTTAATAAACCACTTAATTTATTCTGTCTACTCACTCGCAGTGTGGACACGGTAATAGTCAAAACCACATATCAAACAATCTAAGATAATAACATCCTCAAAATGGAAAAAGAAAAAGTGTGGTTCACGTCTGTAATGTTCAATTGGTATAACCGTATGTTTCCTTCTCATTTATTGTTTGGTTTTCTAAGCTAATCTGTTGCTTACAACCTGTCACGTCCATGTGGAGAGATGAAGCGAGGACTCAAATATGCAATGAATGGGCTACTTTTTAATAACAAAACTATCAAAAGCTACCCCAAAGGGGAAAACAGGCAGGAAGGCCAGAACAGGGAGCACACAGACACATCCAACCACATACGACAAAATAATGAAAGAAGACTGCAAACACAGAGAGACTAAGGAAGGCAGGTAATGAGGGAGACACAGGTGGAAAAACTGAAACAATAATGGGGTAACGAGGGGTGGTGTAAGACAGTCGACAGGAGAAAGCCCAAAGGACCAAACAAACACAACATAATCCACATGCTTACACAAATATAGCTACCAGAGGACACTATGTGTTTATGTTAGTTATATTAAATAATAAATGCGGGCAAAAGTATTTAGCTTTCTGACCATTAGGAATAAATGTCAATATAGTTGTTCATTGCAACCCTAATTTAGTTTCACAATACTGCAGTGCTGCCATTTTTCACAGACACAAGCTTCACACGGATGCGGATGCCGGAGCTCTGACAGAAGATAAGATTTTAGCAAAACGGTCATCAGGTCAGAGACCATCCACCATCCAAGTCCAGTTGTTTTAGCTGTCTGACTATCTAAGCAAACAACTTTACTCTTCGTAGCTACTTTACAAACCCAACAGTGTTTATCCTGTTAGTATAAGTTTAAATGATACCTTCCCAGCGTCGCGGCTCTTGGCTCTCAGCTTGTTGACCTGGGACTCAGCGATGTCAGCGCGCTCCTGAGCCTCCTCAAGCTCATGCTGCACCTTCCTGTACCTGGACAGGTGAGTGTTGGCCTGCTCCTCCTGTAAGGATGACACCAGATAACCAACCCCTTTCAGAGCATTGCACTGATGGCACTGAATGTATTGTCTATTGAATATAGAATATCAAATCCCTCACACTTAAGACATGTGACATAGACTTACAGCTTGTTCAGCCTGGCGCTTGTAGGCCTTCACTTTCAGCTGCAGCTTGTCTACCAGATCCTGGAGTCGGATCACGTTTTTCTTGTCTTCCTCAGTCTTTGGGTAAAAGTATTGTTGAGGTCTTAGTTTACCTATGTAAATTATAATGAAATGTAAGTTTCTAAATCCTGTGTAATTTTACCTGGTAGGTGAGCTCCTTCACTCTCCTTTCATATTTGCGCACTCCTTTCACAGCATCTGCACCACGTTTCTGTTCAGCTTCAACTTCAAGCCTCCAACTCACGCACCTTCAGTAGAGAGAGATTGATTTCACCTGTCAAATCTCTACCATAGCCAGTTCATCTAATACTGTGTTCAGCTTGTAATTTACCCTGGACTCCAGTTCTGGAGCTGTTTCTTTCCACCTTCATGGCCAGACTCTCAGCTTCATCCAGACGGTGCTGCAGGTCTTTGACAGTCACCTCCATGTTCTTCTTCATCCTCTCCAGGTGAGCACTGGTGTCCTGCTCCTTCTTCAGCTCCTCAGCCATCATGGCAGCCTGAAATAAAAACAGTTCTAAAGAAACTAGCCAATATAGACTGAAATGCCATCCATGGAAGTTTTCCCATGGCATCACATGTAGCTAAATCGTTAAAAAAACTTTTTTAATTTAAAACAGAGCAACAGAATGTAAGCGCTCACATCAGTGATGGCCTTCTTGGCTTTCTCTTCTGCATTTCTGGCCTCCTGAACTGGCATCGTCGACCTCACCTTGAACCTGGACCAGATCAGCCTCAAGCTTCTTCTTGGTGTAATAAGACTTTGTATTCTGTGTGAATAAAGGAGGTAGTTAGTGTACACTTAACTAAAACTCTGTTATCATGTAACCTGAAATGTGCTTCAAGTATAGTTTTTCTGTACTTGTGAATGCAGCAGTCCCACACGCTCGCTGGCATCCACCAGCTCCTGTTCTGCCACTTTGCGGCCTCTCTCTGTTTGCTCCAGGCCAGCTCTCAGCTCCTCAATCTCTGCTTGCATCAGGTTATTCCTGCGCTCCACCATGGCCACCTGCTCCTTCATGTCCTCGCTGTCCTCTGACAGCTTCATCAAGGTGCAGTTGGGCATCCTGTGGAAATTTTCTTTCTTTGTTAGTTGCATGTCATGTTTAGTTTAATTTGTGTATCATATTATTAAACATGTTATATATGTTGCAGTTCCCTAATTCTACAGAACTATACCTTGAGTTGTCCTTGGACATTCCTGAGCTGTTTCTGGGCCTCAGCAGCCTGGCGGTTTGGCATGACTCAGCTGGACCTCCATTTCATTCAGATCTCCCTCCATCTTCTTTTTGACTCTCAGGGCATCATTTCTGCTCCTGATCTCAGAGTCCAGAGTGCTCTGCATGAATCAATCACTCTTGGCTGTTCCTCTTGATCTGTTCCATCTCCTCATCCTTCTCAGCAAGCTTCCTGTCCAATCTCACTCTTCACCTGGTTCAGCTCCAGCTGTACACGAAGAATCTTGGACTCTTCATGCTCCAGGGTGCCCTGATGGATAGAAATTAAAATAAGAATTGTATTAAAGCTCATAGGAAAATCATGTAATGCCTTAAATGAATTGACTTGACAGTTTTAATTAACAGTACTTCAGCCTCTTCAAGCGCAGCCTGGATCTCTGTTTTCTCAGACTCCACTGTCTTCTTGGCTTTCTCTAACTCGATGAATGCTCTTTCCAGTCTCTCCAAGCTGCTCAGTGAGGTCAGAAATCTCCTCTAAAGGGTTTTAAAAAGTTTAATTGTGAAACTTTCTATTTCAATGCATCATTTTAAAATGCTTTTGAACAAAAACAAAGTGTTATGTACGTTGCAGATTCTTGTTCTCCCTCTTCAGGGTCTCGAGGTGGTCAAGAGCTTCTTCATAGGAGTTCTTCATTTTGAAAAGCTCAGTGCTGAGGGAACGAGCTTCTTTCTGAGCTCCTTCAAGTTCAGCCTGACTTTCCTCATACTTCTGCTTCCACTCTGCTAGGACCTGAAGAAAAATGAAATCATTGTTAATTAACCAAGTCCAACGGCGCAAGCTTTAGATATAAAGATTATTCACATCCTTCTCACCTTGTCAAAGTTTCTCTGTTTCTTGTCAAGGTTGGCAGCCAATGAATTTGCCCTCTCAACATCAATCATGAGGTTCCTCTACTTCACCCTGCAGTCTCTGTTTGGTCCTTTTCCAGAGAGGCACACTTGGAGTTCACTGCTTCAATGGATTCTTCAGCAATCCTGCAGACGCTGTGCCAGCTTTTTCCTGAAGAAAGAGGTGTGAAATTATAAAAACTATTAATGTTTGTGATTTTCAATATAGGGTCTGAAGAAATTGTTCTTTGTTGTATTTACTTGGATTCCTCAAGCTCCTCAGTCCGCTGGATTGCATCAGTCTCATATTTGGTTCTCCACTGAGCCACCTCACTGTTGGCCTTAGACATTCCCCGCTGGAGTTCAGCTTTGGCCTCTTGCTCCTCCTCATACTGCTCTCTGAGCAAGTCGCAGTCATGACGGGCAGACTGAACCGCATGGGCCAGAGCATTCTTGGCCTTAAATTCAGATAAACCGTAAAGGGGACCTTTAAACCTAAATGTTTTTCATTCCTGTTGTACACAGCTATAATATTAGCTATATATTGTACTTTGATAAGGTAATCCTTTAGGTTGGAACACACCTTAACTTCTTCCTCAATATGTCTTTTGAGTTCCTCAATCTGCTGAGTGTAAGCCTGTTTGCCTCTTGTCAGTTGAGAAAAACAAGAGCTTCTTTCTCTCTCAATTGACGGCCAAATTCACCTAGTATAAGACAATGTATGATGTCACTACTGGGCCACAACACTTTTTTTTGCACAGTTCTGTGGTATGGTGTATATTCAGTATTTACATACCATTTTCAGTTTGGAGCCTTGCCTTCTGGGCATTTATATGTCATTAAGTTGGCGGACGAGCTCCTCATTCTTCGTTTTTAGCTCACTTCCTTTGGTCTTTCTAATGTACGGCATATCTTTTCAAGGTTTGCCTACATCATTTTTTAAGAAATATCAACATTCTTGAACTCATTGCGATTTCTACTATTAATTATTCATATTTCATGCTGCTAAGGAAAGTATGAAAGTTAAAATATGAATGAATGAGGCATTTTTATATTGCTTTGTGTATTGCTGTACACCCATAGTGCTTGTATAATTATATGGGGGATCTTCTCCTCAACCACCACCAGTGTGTGCAGCATCCACCTGGATGAGGCGATGACAACCACAGTACAACGGCGCTAGTGTGCTAACTACCAAACACCAGCTACATTTATTCAGGACACCGGGCATAAAAACCCTACTCATAATGAAAAGTGCCATGGTATTTTTTAATGACCAGAGAGTCAGGAATTCAGTTTAACCTCTCATTTGAAGGCTGGTGCTTTTTTACAGTATAGTGTCTCCGTTACTATACGGGGCATTAGGACCACACAGACCATAGGTTTGAGCACCCCCTGCTGGCTTCACTAACACCTCTTCCAACAGCAACCCAGTTTTCCCAGGTACTATACCATCCAGGTACTAACCAAGCTAAACCCTGCTTGGGTTGATATGGCTATGGCACTAGTAGTTTTTTTAAACTACAATTGAACATTCTGTTTAAGATTTTTTTTCAAAGATTTGTACCTTTGCTTTAGCCACAGCCTCCATGTTGCTTGTCAAAGTCATCAATCTCCATCTTGTATTCACTCTTCTCCTTCTCCAGCTTCTGCTTGACCCGCTGGAGGTTGTCGATCTGTTCTCCGAGTCAGCTACACTGTCTGCCTGCTTCTTTCGAGAGCTGCAGCTGTAGCTTCATGCTGCAAGGTGGACTCCTCCAGATCACGACGCAACTTCTGGAATTCAGCTTCACGCTTCTTGTTCATCTCAATCTGGGCAGCAGTAGCACCACCAGCTTCCTCAAGCCTCTCGCTGATCTCTTCAAGTTCCCTGGAGAGATCAGCTCTCTGCTTCTCCACTTTAGCACGAGCAGCTCGCTCTGCCTCTTATTTCCTCTTCCAGCTCCTCGATACGGGCCTGTGAATAAACAATGAAAAATCATTGATCCAGTGATTTTTGGTAATGTGTGTTTTCACAGCTGTCCATCTTCATCACAGTTTCA
>NW_020526395.1:50000-152218 GCF_003368295.1 Carassius auratus | reverse complement strand
AGACAGACTCCGAGAGAGAGATAGAGAGACAGAGTGAGTGAGAGAGAGAGACAGAGTGAGTGAGAGAGAGAGAGAGAGAGAGAGAGAAGAGAGGGAGTCAGTGTTAGTAGAGCGCAGACAGAAGACAGGCAGTAAAGGAGGCTGTCGGACAGAAACACCAGGAACATGAATCAGAAACACACCGCAGTATAGAGACACACACCCCGAGGAGCAAACAGCAGCGGGACGGTGACTGAAGTGTTTGAATCTGTGAGACAGACAGAGAGACCGAGAAAGAGAGAGAGACAGCCGTCTCTTGGACTTTTCCCCATCCGTGTGAGGTTATGGCAGGCATGGCGTCGGAGCCAGGAGCCCAGTCCAGAGTGATGTTTCAGACCAAAGAGGAGGAGCCTGCCCAACGCAAACTGGGCAAACTGACGGTCAAACAACCGCAAAGACCTCCAGAGGAGGCTGGACGTGGAGGAGTGGATCGACGGTCAGCTGCACCTGCTGTACGACTGCGAGGTAAGACACAGATCCAGAGAGACAGACGCTCTGAGACTCAGTAAATCATGCACAGAAATAATCATGCATCCTCCTCCAGTGAGTCACCACTAGTTATCATCCAATGAAATAAACACGGAGCAGCTCAGATCATTTGAGGAGAAATTAGGTCATATTGCAATTTAATTGAGCAGCATTGTTGTTGGATCTGGAAACTCACACGTGTGAGAACACAGGAGTCCTTTTCTCAGGAAAAACATCTGAGAAGCAAGAGATGCTGGTATATGTTTCTATTAAATCTCATTGCTGGCTGTGAGGAACAATTGAAGGACGTTTTCTAGAGGAAATACATAATTTTACTAAATGTGATGCACTGAATGTGATCACATTTGAACATATCGGTCATTTTGACTCAGGAGTGAAATCAAGGAGAAATGTTATAAGAACATTTTACAGCTTAAAGGTTCAGAAATGTGTTGAAATCTTCCTGCTTGTGATGTTTTTCCACAAACATTTATTCATTTAGCAGATGCTTTAATCCAAAGCCAAGTGAGGAACATCTCAAGCAGTAGTTTTTCTTGATTGATTGATGCGTTGGTTATATATATTGTAATATTACACACATACATACAAAACTGAATACATAACTGTAAAACATTAAAATATGTAGAGAAATAAATCTGAATATATAGTTATGTTTAAATATATAAAGATAAATTGTCAATATATATTGTTCTAATTCTGACTATATAATTTTAAATCAGTAAATGTATAAATCTTGAGAATATACAGTTATAATGCTAAATATTTAAGATTTAGATGTTTAAATCCAAAATGAATATAAATATACTGAATATATAAATGCAAATATGAATATATATTGTCTACATCACAATATTAATATATCTTTATTATTAGGCATGTCAAAAGACAGATGTTCTTATAGATTTAAAAAAAAAAAATGAAAACAGTATGCCTATACAGGCTGTATTGATGTATCAATGCAGATATTATAATGTATTAATTAATGTAAGTGCATATCACTTATCTAAATGACATACTTTATATATTCAGACTTAAACTATATTTGGATTTACCTCGTATATTCACAATATCTGTATCCACAGCAAGTCATCTGACTAAAAACATAAAAAAGATGCAAAACAGCTAACATAATTTTTTGCGTGCCCAGTGTTAGTGTCAGTTTAAGCAGCTGAGGGACGAGTGTACATGACTTTAGGCCTGTGTGCAATGACGTCACAGGTGTAAGTTGAGTTCTGTTTAAAGCGCATACAGATCGGACTCTAATCACTGACGTCATGATTACGAGTCACGGACATCTGGAGACGTGCAACATCTGCCGCGATACATCAGAGGGACTGTATCCGCGCGCCGCGCTGCCATGGCAACAGGATTCTGGTTGGTTCAGCATGAAGGGATGCGTGTGTGTGTGTGTGTGTGTGTGTGTGTGTGTGGTCGTACATGACATTTACTCGAATGCGCTGAGGATACATTAGAGGAGAGCAGGTGATGATATTCGAACAGATCTAGTTGTTTCTCCTCCTTCTCCTCCCACATATGCTAACTGATCTTATGCCAATCTCGCCCAACACGTCAAGACACGCAACAAACACCTGAAATCTGCAATCCTTCACCAAGCCTGTTGTTTATGCATGCACCTTTAAGATTAAGACACGTTCACAGTAAGAATGAACGGTAGCATCCACTCCAGTCGTTCTGTTTGTCGCTCTGAAAGTGATTCCAATTAGTGTTATTTTAGTATCATTGAGACATTATATAGATTATTCTTTAATATTTTGAATTCATATTTTGGTTTTCATTTGAATTGTTTCGCTGTTTCTTTATTATTTTTATTACAATTTCAAGCAATCTTGTGGAAAATGGGCATCTGATATCCCCTTTAAACGTTATAGTTACATTTATCTTTATAGTTATCATCCTTGGTGCGATTGGGCATTTAGATTAAACTAAATCAAACCTGAGTGTATTATTGCACTTTGTGAAAAAAATTCTAAAAAAATTCAATAATTTCTTAATGCATCAAAATGAGATTTTTGGTTATAGAAATACAACTTTGTCTAATACAGATAATAGTAGTTTTAGGACTAATTTAGATTCATGCATCTGCATCTTTTATCAAAAAATTTACATTTATTTTTATTGCATTCATAAATAGCATATCAGTTCATCTGGAAATCGAACTTATGATGTTGGCAATGAAAACATCAGGCTCTACTTTTAGATCTGCAGGAAGTAACTGATGGGTTACTCAATGATAACTGAACCTACAGCCTTTTAGTAACAATCTTAATCTATCAGTTTACACCACCCTGATAACATGAGAAACTACACCACGTGCTTTTGTGATATGATATCTTGCATTTGACAGCTGTACACTGATGCTGTCCTGTATTATACCATCAACATACAAGCAGTTTCTATAGCTCAAGAAATAGAGCATAATGTGAGCAAGACAATGCATGAATAAAAAAAAAATACAAATAAAAAAAACAAAAAATTAAGTTGTTTCATGTAAAAGTGTCTTTCAAATGCATAAATGTAAGATTCAGTATCAAGGAACAAGGATTCATTTCTAATTGCTTTAGTATTAAAAATGACTGATTTCACTATCAGTATATTTCCAATACATTCTTTGGTTTATTTGTTTCTTTTTATAAAAATAAAAATAAAAACGTGTCATGCGACTGCACTGAAAATCTCAAGTGAACCAGTCAATTGAAACAAATCCTTAACATTAACCATTAAGTCTGAAATGAATATAATTCAACATCAAATACAGAAAGAGCTGTAAATAAAGTAAAATATAAAACACTGAACACTGAAATATCTCACTAATTATTCAGCTCTCTATTGTTTACTGTGACCATATATAAATATATCTAATTGCTGTCTCAGGATCTGGAGTCTTTGGAGAGTTGAGTGTTTTGTTAATATTTTTTGTTGTTGTCATCTTTCACTTCACTTTAGCTCCACTTTCAACAACAATCACCTCAGAAATAACAAAGTTACAGGTCACTAAACCCATCACCAGACAGGACTGGAATAGAAGTGAAAATATCAAATATTAGATAACAGATTACCAGAACAGAGGAAATCACTTCTGCCTCAACATTTAAAATATCCAGCTTAGAAGTCATGGTTAATGTCTGACCCTGACCTGTCAATACTAAACACAAGCATTCAAGGACATGCAAAACATCAGATCTTTCAGCATGTTGTGTGTGAGTGTGTGTGTGTGTGTGTGTGTATGAGAGAGAAAGTGTTGAATGTAGTGGCAGATGTCCAGCATCAGTGTGTGTGTCTGTCTGTGTGTTTACTCTACTATAGCCATCAGATGACACAGCAGAGACACTGAATGATTCCTGATAAACACACATATACAGGAGCACTGCTGTATATGCATATCTTTCATGTCTATGATTATTTTCCTCAGGGCATTTAAATGCAGCAGGCTTTGAGGCGAAGATGTCTGTTGTGTCCTTGATACATACAAAAGCAGCTCTGTTTAAAGAGCACACTTTCACGTTTACTGTGGCATTTCTGTGCATTTCACTGATATAATCCATCTCCTGCTTAATGCAAGACACCCCAAGTGAAAAATCTAAAAATTTTAACAAATAAACATCATACTTTTCCAGTAGATTAATTACAGGCAAACATTTTTGTATTACAGGTTTTCTGATGTTATATTTAAAGGAGGAATTACCTAAGTAAATTTAGACTTAAATTTAGACTAATTTTCAGAAATAGTTCTGAACACTGGATCAAGTCAGACTCGAAATTCTAGCTTCATTTTATTGACATATTAGAGCTAAAAGTTTTTATAGAGGGGATTTTGGGTATCTCTTTTTATTACTGCATTAATCCAAAATACAGTCGACAGCCAGAAAAAAAGTAATTTACCATGTTTTTAGTAATAAATGTTGTATAAAACCAGGTGAATGATATAGGAACAAACCCCTCTGTAAAAACCTTCAGAATATAGATAGGAATAAATCTCTAAATTGTGGTGAATGTAAGTGCTGCTGAAGTGGAGAAAAAACTAATTTTGCACAACTTTAAACGTGTTTAAATGAAACCTACAGGCAAGAATAGAGAAAGTGCAGAAATGAAATCAGGTAAATGATATTTAAACAAACCCCTCAGTAAAAATCTTCAGAATATAGATAGGAATAAATCTCTAAATTGTGGTGTATGTAAGTGCTGCTGAAGTGGAGGAAAAACTCATTTTGCGAAAACAGCCTTTAAACGTGTTTTAAATTAAACCTACAGACACGAATAGAGAAAGTGCAGAGATAAAATCAGGTGAATGATATTTAAACAAACCCCTCAGTAAAAATCTTCAGAATATAGATAGGAATAAATCTCTAAATTGTGGTGTATGTAAGTGCTGCTGAAGTGGAGGAAAAACTCATTTTGCGAAAACAGCCTTTAAACGTGTTTTAAATTAAACCTACAGACACGAATAGAGAAAGTGCAGAGATAAAATCAGGTGAATAATATTTAAACAAACCCCTCAGTAAAAATCTTCAGAATATAGATAGGAATAAATCTCTAAATTGTGGTGTATGTAAGTGCTGCTGAAGTGGAGGAAAAACTCATTTTGCGAAAACAGCCTTTAAATGTGTTTTAAATGAAACCTACAGACACGAATAGAGAAAGTGCTGAAATAAAATCAGGTGAATGATATTTAAACAAACCCTACAGTAAAAATCTTCATAATATAGATAGGAATAAATCTCTAAATTGTGGTGTATGTAAGTGCTGCTGAAGTGGAGGAAAAACTCATTTTGCGAAAACAGCCTTTAAATGTGTTTTAAATGAAACCTACAGACACGAATAGAGAAGTGCTGAAATAAAATCAGGTGAATGATATTTAAACAAACCCTACAGTAAAAATCTTCATAATATAGATAGGAATAAATCTCTAAATTGTGGTGTATGTAAGTGCTGCTGAAGTGGAGGAAAAACTCACTTTGCGAAAACAGCCTTTAAACGTGTTTTAAATGAAACCTACAGACACGAATAGAGAAAGTGCAGAAATAAAATCAGGTGAATGATATTTAAACAACCCCTCAGTAAAAATCTTCAGAATATAGATAGGAAAAATCTCTAAATTGTGGTGTATGTAAGTGCTGCTGAAGTGGAGGAAACAACTCATTTTGCGAAAACAGCCTTTAAACGTGTTTTAAATTAAACCTACAGACACGAATAGAGAAAGTGCAGAGATAAAATCAGGTGAATATATTTAAACAACCCCTCAGTAAAAATCTTCAGAATATAGATAGGAATAAATCTCTAAATTGGTGGTGTATGTAAGTGCTGCTGAAGTGGACGGAAAAACTCATTTTGGCGAAAACAGCCTTTAAATGTGTTTTAAGATGAAACCTACAGACACGAATAGAGAAAGTGCTGAAATAAAATCAGGTGAATGATATTTAAAACAAACCCTACAGTAAAAATCTTCATAATATAGATAGGAATAAATCTCTAAATTGTGGTGTATGTAGTGCTGCTGAAGTGGAGGAAAAACTCATTTTGCGAAACAGCCTTTAAATGTGTTTAAATGAAACCTACAGACACGAATAGAGAAAGTGCTGAAATAAAAATCAGTGAATGATATTTAAACAAACCCTACAGTAAAAATCTTCATAAATATGATAGGAATAATCTCTAAATTGTGGTGTATGTAAGTGCTGCTGAAGTGGAGGAAAACTCACTTGCGAAAACAGCCTTTAAACGTGTTTTAAATGAAACCTACCAGACACGAATAGAGAAAGTGCAGAAATAAAATCAGGTGAATGATATTTAAACAAACCCCTCAGTAAAAATCTTCAGAATATAGATAGGAATAAATCTCTAAATTGTGGTGTATGTAAGTGCGCTGAAGTGGAGGAAAAACTCATTTTGCGAAAACAGCCTTTAAATGTGTTTTAAATTAAACCTACCAGACACGAATAGAGAAAGTGCTGAAATAAAATCAGGTGAATGATATTTAAACAAACCCCCACAGTAAAAATCTTCAGAATATACATAGGAATAATCTCTAAATTGTGGTGTATGTAGTGCTGCTGAAGTGGAGAAAAAACTCATTTAGTGGAAACAGCCTTTAAACGTGTTTTAAATGAAACCTACAGACACGAATAGAGAAAGTGCAGAAATAAAATCAGGTGAATGATACTTAAACAAACCCATAGTAAAAATCTTCAGAATATAGATAGGAAGAACACTCTAAAATTTGGTGCATGTAAGTGCAGCTGGAGTGGAGATAAAATCTCTTTAAATGTATGTTGTTATATAAAAATCTACAGACCCAAATAAATAAGAAAATAGAAAGTACAATAACATAAAGACTTAAATGTATATTTTGGATGCATTCTTTCCACTACCCTGAAAAATATTTATGAATAGCCAAATAGCTCAAAATTTCAAAAATGTACCAGTTTGGATGAATTTCTTTTTTTGCCTGTAGTGCTTTGTCTTAAGATATATTATTCATAAGACCTATAGTGGACTTGACCATTATATACTCCTCATATCAGTGTATTAGCTTCTGTTTGTTTTTAAGCACCAGAATATACTGCACATGGTTTTCTAAAGTTGAGCTCTCTGTGATTTGGGAGTGGCATTTTAGGATGATGATTAAAATATTTGATGGGCAAGCGGAAGGGTTTCACTCTGGGTTCTCAGACGCTTCCGTGTGGAAGCCTGTAACAGTCCGGCCCTTGTGTCAACAGCTGCATTATTCATGAGCATTTCTAATTCATGCGTAAACTCATTGGATGCTGCAGTTACTCTGCCCAAAACTGACTTCAAATCATGCGTTTTTGGTTTTTATTAACATGGCAATTGAATTTGAGTTTCAAGAAACTATTACAAAGGATTAATGAGTTGCTCGCAGTGCGTTGCTATGTGTTCTGAGCAGTTGCATGAGTGTTGCTATGTGGTTGCTAGGTGTATCTTACTGTCTGGTGTGCAAATACACATGATTGCATGTCTGAAACACAAACACTACAGGACGACACACACACACACACATACACACACACACACACACGTTTTCTTAGCTATTACTTAGACTATTGTTTTTAATATACAGATAGTTATAATTTTTTAAAAACTTAAACGCATCCTCTAGCTCTCACAGAAAACGTTCAGAATTTTTACAATTTCAAAAAAAAATTGTTTAGTTTATTTTTTATAAATGAGGGACATGCCCAAAGTTTTGGCAATTTTGTCATGTTTTGCTGACTTTTGGGTAATTATTTTTTTAGTATAATAAATATTTAGGGCATTAACTGCACTTCAAGAAAAAAAACTAGATTTTTGGGCATTTGGGGTCTTCTTAATGCTTGTTTCAGACTAGTGGACGAAAGTGTATTGCACTTTATCTATTTGTGTCTGTAGATTTCAGTTTAAATGCATATATTTTTAAAGAGTTTTATCTCCACTTAAGCAGCTTTTACAAACACCACAATTTAGTTTTATTTATATCTATATTATATTTTATTATTGCATTTTTTATATTTGAATCTGTTTTAATTATAATACATACTTTTGAGGTCATTTTCTCAAAAGGAGTTTTTTTTTAATAAACTTCAGCAGCATGCACTTTGACAAAATGAGCAGTTTTATTGCTATTTATATCTCAAGGGGTTTGTTCATATATCATTCACACTGATGTATTTTTCAAAAACGATGGCTGAAAATGAATATCACACTTAGTTTTATTCTTATCTATGAAGGTTTTTATTAAGGTGTTTGTTCATATAATTTGCCTATAATTTTATACAATATTTATTCCTAAAAGAATAGTGATTTTCCCCACTTTTAACAGTATTTTCTGATTCATGCATTGATAAAAGAACATATCCAAAATCCACTCAGTAAAAACTTTAATATGTCAACAAAATGAAACAAGAGTTTTGTACCTGGCTTTATCAAGTGATCATATTTCTATTTTTTTTTATAAGATAATGTCTTCCACTACTTGTAACACAGAGAAAGTTTGCAATTCTTGATGTAATCAATCTATGGTGATATGGTGACATTTTGAAGTGTAGTGGTTTGCCTTTAGGTTTCAACCTGAAGTAGATGGGATCTATCCTTTTTTTTTTTTTTGTAAGGATGCAGACATTGTGTGGGGTCAAAGATCCACTGCATCTGTGCTACTAGAGAACGTTTCTATTTTATGTGAATGTGTTTGCAGTATTTGTGTTTTGATGGCTGTGAGCCTGAGGCAGGAAACTCAGGAAGGAAGATCAGATTAGTAATGGATTCTCATTAGGGTATAAGCACCGCCTGACATCCGTGAAATCTCATTCAGACACAACACAACACACCCGCACGCTAACACTAACTGAGGCAGAAATACGCCCTTCTTTACTGTGACTGTTGTTTAGTTATTACCCTGAGGAATAATTCACCTGCTCATTGCCAAGAAACATTTTTTAAATATATTTTCTGCTTTGTTTTATTCATTTTACCATGTGCTCGTGTCATTTTTAATATTTTTCTAAATATTTCTACTTAGCTCTAATTTGTTTTTATTTCAGTGTTAATGTTATAATTTGAATACTTCAAATTATAATACTCCAATTAATTTTCAAGGCAACATTACAAATTATTTATTATTATTATTATTATCATTTCATATAATATTATTAAACTTTTTTATTCTATTAATGTATGTGTGCGTATATATATATATATATATATATATATATATATATATATATATATATATATATATATATATATATATATATATATATATTTATCTTAACTTTATTTCTAGTAATTTTGTTAGCCGTTACTAGCTTTTAACATTTCTATTTAGATTTAATTTTATTTCAGTTTTACTTTTAGTTCCTGGTACATCAGCTTATTTCAGTGATTGTCAACAAGCATTTAAAAGTTTATGTATTTCATCTAATATATTAATTTTATTTCATTTCAGCTTTATTTCAATGAATGAAATTATTTTAATAGTTTTAGTTAACAATTTCAACACTGCTTTTAGGACATTCATAATGACTTCTAACTGGACACCATGTAGTATATTGCCTATAAACAACATAATATGCAGTTGTGATGTGTGAATAAAATACAAGAATTACTACAGCGGTATAAACGGGGTGGTGTTAGCGCAGTGGATAAAACACACGTCTGTGGTGTGGGAGACCCGGGTTTGAATTCACTGTGAGACACCAATGTGTCCCTGAGCAAGACACTTAACCCTCTAGTTGCTCCAGAGGCGTGCGACCTCTGACATATATAGCAATTGTAAGTCGCTTTGGATAAAAGCGTCCGCTAAATGAATAAATGTAAATGTAATAAACGGAGCCTAATAGAAACAACTGTCCAGCGGCGTAATTAGCTCCTGCTTAAACAGCAGTTTCTCTAAAGTTCTCATCTCTGAGGTCCTCTAATATTCACATGAGCAGCAATTAGTGTGGTGAGTTTAAAGTCAATGGTGTGGTTTCTAATGCAGCATCACTCTGGGGCTCGTCATTTCTCTGATCTGTCTAATTCGAGATGCTTTTAAGAGCGGATGTCATTAAAACAGTCCAGCAGAAATGCTTTGAGCTTTTAACTCTCAGCAATTTCAATCCAGGTATAACCTTTCATGTATGATGAAATATCTGATTTTTTGCATTTGTTTTACCTGTATTTTGAATTATGCATTGCATTGCTTAGTGTTTATGGGTTGAAGAAAATGTGCATAAATTTAATGGAATGGTCATTTTATGCTAAGACATTATCAGTTTGGATGATTTTACTAACAGTGTTGCTTAATCATTTAAAATAACAGTGGATTTTCTGGTAAAAATATATATTTTAAATATACTCTGTAAACTGTGAAGCTCAATTAAATATTTTTTTTTGGCAAATACATTTTCTGGCCATTTTTATATATATATATTTGAAATATATAACACAAATTATTACAAATATATATATTTTATATACATATATGTTTTGCCATTTCTTGTATATAATTCTAAATATATTATATTTTTTTAAATTTTTTAAATATGTTTTTAAAAATACATATAAAATGGCAAAAAAATAATATTGCTAGAAAATATATTAATGTAAATATAGCCTGAAATATGTTTATATATATATTTAATTTATTTTTGAACATTTCTTATGTCAATAAATCATGCTGCATGTATCAGGACTTTAATAGCGTGACTTACTGCTACTGCATTTCCAGCATCCATCATTTCAGTTTTATTGCATTGGCAGCAAGCAATACTTCTGGACCAATAATTTTCATAATTATTAATAGATTTGTTTTGCAATTGTTATGATCATCTGCTGAAACAGCCACATTGATTGTTTCTGCAGGAGGAGGAGATTCCTGACCTGGAGATCGACATCGATGAACTTCTAGAGCTGACAGATGAAGAGCAGAAAACTCGACTGCATGTGCGTTTAGTTTCAGCTTCATCTGATGCACAGCACAACACAGATACACATCTCCGCATGGAAATGCATTAGTGTGACTGCATGCATCTATAGGTTTATGACAAACATGTACAGATGTTGTACCTGCTGTTGTGTCTTTTAACAGGAGCTTTTGCAAGAATGTGGAAAGCCAAAGGAGGTAAGACAAAACTCAGAGACAGAGGAGTGTTTCGCATTCATAAGCTCAACAGAACTTAACCAAGATCTCTCTCTGACCGCAGGACTTTATCAACGGCTTGCTCTACCGGATGAAGGGACTGCGGAAGATGTCAGGATCTCTGAAGAAATAGCATTAAGTCAAAGGCTGGATCTTTCAAGATAATGTGAAGCACCCAGCTCCGCCCCTGGCCCCGCCCCTTTGACAAGCCCCACCCACAGCTCCGCCTGTATGTAGAGCGTTGAGTGTCTGTCTGTGGACGAGTCAATGACGGAAACTTCTAGAAACCACTAATAATTCTGTACAGTATCTCCAGCATTGCAGATCAACTGTATTGCCTGTTATTACTCAAACGAGATGTTTTTTTTTGTCTAGATTTTTTTGTGACGTACATTTTTATCCCTATTTATAATTATATATAAATTGTTCTGACAAGTGTTGTATGTAATAATAAAATATTTCATTTCAAGATTTTAGATGAAGAGTATAGATACAGTTCGTGATAATAAAATTCAGAATCCAGGATATCTTTCTTACATTCAGCCATTGTCTGATTTCAGGTTTAAGACGGAGCTGTTTACTGCATGACAATTAATACTGTGATATAAGTGCAGCATATTCTGGGTTAAATACTTGACAGAATAATTAAAAATGAATGTCTTTGGGTTCAGTCTACTGCAAATAAATTGTAAAATATGCATCAATCATAAAACTTTTATATATCCAGTATTGCATAAATATATGCAGTATTTCAAATCATGCACATGTATATTTAATGTATATACATATGATATTTAGATGGTCTGCATGAGGATATATGAAAGATGTCCATAATGCATGACTACAACTACAACTTTCATGTTTATTTACCTTTCAAAGACTTTAAATTAGTGTGAATTACATGAGCTTTAATATGAGATGGAGAAAACACAGTTTAACAAACCCAAACTCTAGTGCGTGATTCCAGTCAACTATTAAACAATAAAACACGCCAGTAAACAACAGTAATGCTGGAGGAAGCAAAAGTGCATGTAGTGGCAATTAAGAGTAAAGATGGCAGTTGAAAGTTAACTTTTATGCCACATTTCTGAGTTTAGCCATTAACTCCAGCTGTTTACTGTGATGCACTGGTTAAAGCCCAGAATATCATGTTTGGACAAACATTCAGAACTGCACAGTGTTTCGAGAAGATCAAAGGATCAAATAAAATACAGCTGTAATGCTGGGAAAAATAAAAATAAATTAGACAAAATAAAACATAGGTGTAATGCTCTATATAAAGTAGAAAGTAATGCAAATTTAAATAAAATAAAATAATAAATTACAAGTATAATACTAAAATAAAAGAGAAATAAAATACAAATTCATAAAATACAAGTATAAAATAAAAGTTAAATAAAATAAAAAAGTTAAATAAATGTTCTTAATAGAATAAAAGTAGTAAAATAAAGTAAAATAAAGTTTTAATGCTCAAAGTAAAATTTTATTTAATTAAAATATGCTCAAACTAAATTAAAAGTTTATTTGAACATAAAATAAAATATAGGTAATAAAATCAAGCAAAATAAAATAAGTTAATTTAATTTAATTACAGGTCACAAAAAATAACACAGGTGTAATTTTCTAAATAAAAAAATAAAAAAAGTTAAACACAGGTGCAATGCTTAAAATAAAGTAAAATGAATATAGCATGAAACAAAATAAAAACCATGACTAGGCTTTTTAGGTCAAGACTATGTCCTGGTGTGTGATGTAATTACAGAATGCATTTAGGCTGAAGGACAAACACTTATTTACTGTACACACACACACACACACACACACACACACGCACACACACACACACAGGTTAATGAGGTCATAAAGTAATAACACAATAAAGCAGCTGATATGTGCTGAAATGTGCTTTGACTAACTCAACTTCTTAAAAACACACAGAACACACTCAGTTCATTCAATGATTTCCATTTATTCCTTATTTATTGTTATCTCTGCCAATGCTGATAACAGTACAGTACAAGCCAGTGAAGTCATGTAGTGTCTTAAATGTCAGTTCGGCTCAGGAAAACGAATGCACTGCATGGACTTCCTGTCATTCGTCTCTGACAGCGCTCAGCTTACCCTCAATACTAGCCTTTGAATTATTCACCACAACATGGAAATGCCAGCAAAGAGAAGACGCGGCGTAAAGAGCAGCTCAGAACAGCTTCGAGTCTAGAGACGACGGCTTTCCTTCGTTATCCAAACAGGAGAATTCTCAAAAACCATTTAGAATTATGAATGCATTCTTTATAATGCAATTAGTGATGATTGTGTAGCAGATCTGCTGTGTGTAAACCAATGAGAGCGCATATGATGCCAAAACTATAACTAGTTCTCTAGAGCACATGACCTGCAAGTCTTTTATTAAAGTTTTAAGTCCAGTTTTATATTAACAGATGTTCATATTACAGTCTGTCTGTGAACAAACCCGTCATTTATCAAGCGTCTAAGAGTCTAGTAATTCCACCAACGATGATAACAACATCATTTTAAGACTACAATCTTGAGTCTAAGGCTGCTTTGTGTCGTCAGAAGCATATTTAAGCGACATTATTATGTTCTGTTGGCTACAATTAAATAAGTTGATCACCTAAATCCTACAGCTGCTCGTGGAGGCTTCAGGTCTTCTTCTTGCCTTTCTTAGGAGCCGTATATGAGGAAGTGCGATGCTCTCTTCTGTCATATTTGTCGTGACCTTCCCTGTGGCAGAATGAAAGAAAAACAAGATGTCATGGAAAAAAACCAGTGAATGATTCCTGAATGAGTCCAAATGCTGAAGAGTACAGAAGCCAATTTCTGACACATAAGAAAAAAATGCTTTGGTTTTATATATATATATCATATTGAAATTATGAGATAGTTATGATTGTGATTTACCAAAGCATTATGACTATTTAGATCATAATTGAAACTTTTATCTCATAATTATGACAAGCCATATCATAATTTTGACTTTTTATGTGATAATTATGACTATTTAACTTTTTTTTTTTTGATAATTGTGGATTTTTACCTCATAATTATGACTTAATATCTCATAACTTAAATTGTATATCACAGCTATATGTTAGTGTAGCTTAGTAGTTGTAACAATTACATCAACTTTTTATGTCATCTTATGATTTAGTATGTCATAATTTCAATATCATATAATGTGCCTATCCTATACATTTCATCCAATAAATATGGCTATTTATGTCAAACTTTTATGTCATAATAATGACTATTTATCTCATAGTTGACTTCATAATTTATCATTTGAGTTCGTCATAATTATGACTATTTATCCCATAGTTTACTTAGCATTTCATTATGAAAGTTTTGTCATAATTATGACTTTATCTCATAGTTGACTTCGTTATTTATAATTTTGAGTTTGTCATAATTATGTCTATTTATCTCATAGTTGATTTTATAATTTATCATTTTAAGTGTCATAATTATGACTATTTATTTCATAGTTTACTTCGTGATTTATAATTTTGAGTTTGTCATAATTATGACTATTTATCTCATAGTTTACTTCGTAACATAATTTTGAGTTTGTCATAATTATGACTATTTATCTCATAGTTGATTTCGTAATTTATAATTTTGAGTTTGTCATAATTATGACTATTTATCTCATAGTTTACTTCGTAATTTATAATTTTGAGTTTGTCATAATTATGACTATTTATCTCATAGTTTACTTCGTAACATAATTTTGAGTTTGTCATAATTATGACTATTTATCTCATAGTTGATTTCGTAATTTATAATTTTGAGTTTGTCATAATTATGACTATTTATCTCATAGTTTACTTCGTAATTTATAATTTTGAGTTTGTCATAATTATGACTATTTATCTCATAGTTTACTTCGTAACATAATTTTGAGTTTGTCATAATTATGACTATTTATCTCATAGTTGATTTCGTAATTTATAATTTTGAGTTTGTCATAATTATGACTATTTATCTCATAGTTGATTTTGTAATTTATCATTTTAAGTGTCATAATTATGACTATTTATTTCATAGTTTACTTCGTAATTTATAATTTTGAGTTTGTCATAATTATGACTATTTATCTCATAGTTTACTTCGTAACATAATTTTTAGTTTGTCATAATTATGTCTATTTATCTCATAGTTGATTTCATAATTTATCATTTTAAGTGTCATAATTATGACTATTTCATAGTTTACTTCGTGATTTATAATTTTGAGTTTGTCATAATTATGACTATTTATCTCATAGTTGATTTCATAATTTATAATTTTAAGTGTCATAATTATGACTATTTCATAGTTTACTTCGTGATTTATAATTTTGAGTTTGTCATAATTATGACTATTTATCTCATAGTTGACTTCGTATTTCATACATTTGAGTTTAGTTTTTGATTTAGCATTTCATAATTTTTGATTATGATTATCTCATAATTTAATCTCCATCTGATAATTATGATTTATCAGCATCTCATAATTTAAACTTTTTATCTCATAATTATGTCCTAGTATTTTGACTATTTTGACTTCTTCGTAGTAAAGAATGTAAATTGAATAAGCCATTTTAGAATCCTGTTACATCTCAAGAGCTTGTTTCTTTAAACACCATCATGGTACGGTTGCCAGGGAATTGGGTTGCTAGGATATGCTGTGTGGTTGCTAGGGTCGTCAGAAGAGCCCACCTTCAAGTTGTAATATTTAATTTGAGGAATCATTGTCTAGATAGTGCTAAAGGTTTGATGAGTATTAGCACTAGTAGTACTAGTGATGGTCATCTTAGTGAACACTACTAAAGACAACAAGAGAATGAGATGATCGTCAACCTTCATACCTAAAGCAGCGAGCGCAGTACAGATCTCGCTCACACGTGTGGCAGCGAATGGTAGCGTCCTGATTACAGATGCAGCACCACGGTAGCTCTTCATCATCATCCTCATCACGGTCATCATCTTTTACACGCTGGATCTGTGAGGCAGCAGCTGCCAGCTTTGGTTTAAACCATGGCACTATGAGCTTGAACACACAGGAAAACATAATGCACAATTTGCAAACGTTATTCTTGTTGAAGATTAGCGTTTGTATTATGCGTGCATGTCGGGCTGTTACCGGTTTCCTGCTGGACTTGTCCTTCTCTCTGTTCATCGGGCCGCTGAGCTCTGGTGGGATGTTGTATCCGCTGGCCTCATCTAGAGCTGCTTCCTCTGATAACTGAATGAGTGACAGAAAACACACATAAGACGCCTTCAAACCGAGTTCAAACTGAGACAGATCTGTCTAAATAGCAGCCTCTGGTGGTTGTTAAGGGATGTGCCACAGGTCAAAATAAACTGGCTATAACAGGCTAATACTTTATACACTACTATAGTTATTCATATCTGTCATAATAATGACTGTTTATTTCCCAGTTGTCTTCGTATTCAAAAAGCAAACTTATTGTTTACTTATTTATCTCATAGTTTCATAACTTCGACTTTTATGTTATAATTATGACTTTTGTCATAATTATGACTATTTATGTCATAGTTATAACTTAGTATGTGATAATTTAGACTCTTTATTTCAGAATTATGACATGTCATTTTTTCCCTTCATTTTGTCCTAATTATAACTATTTGTCTCGTAGTTGACTTCTCGTTTACTTATTCATCTCATAGTTATGACTCAGTATTTCATAACCTTGCCTTGTGGCATCAT
Source organism: Carassius auratus (assembly GCF_003368295.1). Classification (NCBI taxonomy): domain Eukaryota; kingdom Metazoa; phylum Chordata; class Actinopteri; order Cypriniformes; family Cyprinidae; genus Carassius; species Carassius auratus. Next base: position 135,330 of record NW_020526395.1, on the reverse strand, counting down.
TATCACTTACTATTGACATAATTTTTTATTTTTATGTCAAAATTACCATATTTATCTCATAGTTGACTATCAACATTTAAACTTTCTCTCTCATAATTATGACTTAGCATTTCATATTTCATATTTGTAACTTTTGTCATAATAATGACTATTTATCTTATGAATGACTATTTATCTCTTATGAATTTTTGTGTTATAATTATAACTATCTCAGTCAACTTTGTTTTTCACAAACGTATTGTTTACTTATTTATCTAATAGATATGATTTAGTATTTCATAACTGACTTTTTTGCTATAATTATGACTTACTATTGTCATATTTTTTATGTGATATTTGTGACTTAGTGTGTGATAATTTAGACTTTTTATTTCAGAATTATGTATTCTTAGTATGTCTTTTTTTACTTTTGTCAAAATTATTACCATTTATCTCATAGTTGACTGTCAAAATTTCAACTTAACATGTCATAGTTATGACTATCTCATAGTTGACTATATATTTCATACCTTTTAATTTATCTCATAGGCATGACTTAATTTTTTTAACTGTATGTCATAATTATGACAATTTATCTTATAGTTATGACTTAGTATGTGATGATTTAATCTTTCCACTTTGTATGTAATTTTTATACTTTTATGTCATATTTATTACTATTAATCTCATAGTTGACTGACAATTTCAACGTTCTATCTCATAATTATGAATCAGCATGTTATTTTTTAACTTTTATGTAATAATTCTGACTATTTATATCAGTTGACTTAGTATTTTAAATTATGTCATAATTATTACTAATCATCTCATAGTCGACTTTGTCATAATTTTGACTTTGTCTCATAGTTATGAATTTAGTTATACTTTTATCCCATAATTATGACTATTTATAAAAATTTTGACTTCTTATTCCATTATTTTTAAATATTTATGTCAATACATGTTGGTGTATTGTGTTGGTGTAAGATCGTGAGAAAATGAGTAAATTCAGTTAAGTGTGTCCGTAATGTTATATGTTTACATTTCTGCAATGACTCACTGCTCGATGGTTTTGCAAGTTATTTAACTCTCACTGTAAACATGTCTTTTGTGATTTCTAGATGGATCCTTGGACATCACAGACAAAGACTGTTTGTAGGACATATTGTTTTGATATTATAAATATCACAGACCCGCTTCACCACCCTGGTGATGGCCTCTTCCTCTGTCTCCTCATCACTGTCAGGTTGCTGGAAATCTGAAAGTCGGACTGAACAAACACACAGAAACACTGTTGTTTTATGCATCATGACGCATCTTTAACAATGCATTTATATTATGCAAAATTTATAAGTAGAACAAAATAATTTATTTCATATATTAACCCTAAAAGGGCAGAACCTTAAAGATTAATTTATTGCCATTTTACACTTTATAGGCACTCAAATAATAAAATTTCATGATTCTTTTTTTGGATTTTAATGTTTGTATCCCCCAGGATACGTCACCACGCTGGGGGTATAAATTAACTGTAATTATAAAATGTGTTTATTAATGCTTATTACAACATGGATGCAATTCACGAAAGCTTTGGAAATACAGACCTAAGGTTGGTATCTTTTTAAAGAAGACACAGATTATTCCTGAGTTGAAAGCATTTCAATAAAAAAGAAAGTATAAAAAAGTTATAAAGTTTAAGTTCACAGTAAAGATAACGTAGCATCCTAATTGTTTTTTATTTTATATAAAGTAATTATTTGTAAAATACATTCCACTCTAAAACTGCAATAAAATCAAATCCATATGTCTAACTAAGTTATGTTTCAAATTTGAAGTTGATATCAAAAAATTGTGGTTCCTGTAAGATTCTGTTTGGGCACTATACCAGAAATCACCACTGGGTGACACCCAAAGTTTACTGAATTGGTTTAATGCAGTATTCTGTCACAAATCTATCAATTTCTTTCACAATATCAATCAATTTCTTTCCCTTCTGTTACCATAAAATTATCCAAATATGGAACTTGACAGTCAGACCTTTCCGATGTGTTTTGTCAAGATTACAAAAAGATTTACTTAAACACAAGCCTCAAAATCTCGGACAGTCTATATATATATATATATATGTGTGTGTGTGTGTGTGTGTGTGTGTGTGAGAGAGAGACCCTGGACCACACTTTCAATTATTGACTTTTCTTTTATGCAAAAAATCATTAGGATATTAAGTAAAGATCATGTTTAATGAAGATGTTTTCTTTAAAATATAAATTTCCTTCAATAAATATATCAAAACTTAATTTTTGATTAGTTTATATGCATTGCTAAGAATGTCATTTGGACAACTTTAAAGATGATTTTCTCAGTATTTTGATGTTTATATATCTTGATTTGTTTATATATCTTGATTTATACTGCTAAAAGGGCAATGTATCTCCTGAGTTACAAACATTAACAGACGGATTACAAAACATTTAAGCATTCAATTCATAAAATTTCAATGCAAACTTTCTTTTTTTAAACAGAAAACTCCCCTCCAATGTGTGTAAATATGTAAACTAGATCAACTTTTATCAGAGGATGGGTAGATTTCCTACTACAGGTGGCTATGCAGGTTTAAACGCTTCCCCTGAGCCAAACAAAGAATGTATGAACAAACTCAATACATCTAAACATAAACATCAGGAACCCTTCAAAATACGAAACCAAGAAATCAGATCTACACATTCCCTGCTTCTCCCCACAGCTTCTCAAATTTGTCTATCCACCAGGAAACGTCTCCCCTTTTAGGGTTAAGATTTGATTGACTTTCCATTTCTGCTGTAGAAATCAAGGCTGCATTTTGCAAGGAAAAGTAGAGCAAAAAATAGAGCACAAATCCAGAGGAGGTTTTTAACATGCACTAATGAACTGTACACAATAAGACCGAGAACATGCATTTAAATATATATTCTTAATGTAATTGGTCTTACTGTGAATGATTCATCCATGCATTTTAATTTTTTACTTTAATTTCTTAATATTTATGGTAACTCTTTACAATATTGTATTAAGAAACATGAGCAATACATTTTTTAACATATTTCTTAATCTTTTTTAACGTTGGTTGATAGAAATACAGTTTTATATTGTTAGTTCAGGGTGCATTAACTAATGAGAACAAGCACAACTTTTGATTGTATTTTAATAATGCATTAGTAAATGTTTAAATTAACATGAACTAAGATTAATAAATGGTGTTCACACTAAAGTAGTTTACTAATGAACCTTATTGTAAATCCTAATGATTTTTTGCATAATAGAAAAATCTATAATTTTGACCCATATAATATATTTTTGGATATTGCTACAAATATACCCCCATAGACTCAAGACTGCTTTTGTTCTCCAGGAACACAATTATTTATCTTTCGATGGAACCTTTAATTAAAATTGCACAACTTTCTGTTTCTGTGATATGACAACAGCTGGCTGATCAAATCCAACGCTACATATTTTCTTGCTGAATGCATGGTTTTGCTCAGAAATACCCAGTAAAGCCAGTCTCTTTATATGAATATGTGTGTGGATGTGAACGCACCCTGCTCAGGATCCCGTCCCTGCAGGAAAGCCAGTCTCCTGGCCATCTCCAGCATCTGCTGCTGGTTTTGTTTGTCTTTCTTCAGCTCCTGCATGGCCTCCTCAAGCACTCGGCTTTTCTCCGCCTCCAGCTGTTTGATTGACAGCTCGCCGTCATCCACGTTCTCATTCACACCCCCGCCCTCTTGTTTATTAAGATCGTTTAACGGTCCATCTGAGTGCGACACAAACGAGATACTACTGAGAAATATCATTTAATCACAGTACATTAACAAATGTTTTGTATCAAGTTTTCGGAAATGTTATGTGAAAATATTCAAATGCAGCATTATCTAATTAAATATGCATTCATTTGCATACTTTTCCAAATCAAGCCAGGTTTAAAATTATTTTTTTCATACAGAGGGGATTTTTGATTTATAAACAAACCCCTAAAATAAAGGTAAAGTTTCTATTTTATCTTATTTCAGATAAAAGTACATTTTATTTCAAGGGAAAATGTCTTTAGTTCACTGTTATAACCCTGAAATTTTAAGAAATATTTTAAGTATATTTTAAGATTAAGAAATATTTTAAGATTTAAGATAATAATTTTATTAAGATAACACTTTCATTTTATTTCTGCTCAGCCTTAATATTAATTATTTCTGAATTAATATTAATGACTAAAATATTATTTATTAATATGTGTCTATTATTAAACTTTTTATTTATTTATTGAAGTATCACCCTGTTAGAAGTATTATTTATTTATTTTTATTTATTTTTTTCATTTTCATTTATTTTTAGTTTAGATAGTTTTTTTTGTAATAAAATAGGTAACACTTATTAGTTAAAGTTAATTAATGCATTCACTAATATTAATTGATAATGAGCAATACATTTGCTACAGTATTTATTAATCTTTCTTAACATTAATTAATAAAAGTACAACCGTTCATTGTTAGTTTATGTTAGCTCAGGTACATAATAATAATAATAATAGATTTTGAATTTTAAATAATGTTCTTTAATATGTTGAAATTAATTTTAACTGAGATAAATAAATGCTCTGATTGTTAGTTAATGTTAACTAATGTTGCTAATGTTTAAACATAAACCCTTTTTGTTTAAGGTGATATATAAACAAACTCTTCAAAATATAGATAGAAATAGAATAGAACAGAATAGACTAAAAAAAATAAAAAAAATAAAAATAAAATAAAATAAAATAAAATAAAAGCCTGGTGCATGTAACTGCTGCTGAAAAAAAAAACTCACAGCATTTAAAGATATGAATTGTAATTGAAATTTACAGATACAATAGATAAAGTGCAACAAAATAAATGTTTAAATACATTTTTGGATGCTTTCTTTACCCTTCTGTTAAATAAGACATATTACAAAAGCTAAATGAAATAAATAGCCCCAAAACAATAGTTTTCAATGTATGGTCTTCCCTTAACAACAGTAAAATCACTGTAACTTATGGCTTCGAGATGCTTATTGCTTTATAGAACAGTTTTGTTCATTGTTTTAAAAAAATCGAGAAGCACCCTGAAATCAATTTCAATGCATACTTTTAAAACTGCAATGCATTATTCATAATGCATAACTTAGGCAATCATAAATGGTGAAAGTACCCTCTGAAGACGTCTGCTGGTTATCAATAGCAACTTCTTCCGTCATCTGTGAGATCAGGTCATTGGTCTGCTCCGTCTGAGTCCTGCTGTCGGGCGGCTGATGAACCTGCACACATTAAACATCAGAGCTGCGTCACTCATGGAGAAACTCTTCTGAAGAGCGTCTGTAGTGAAGGGTGATGTTTGGGTACAGGCCGTGGGGCTTGAGCGGGCGAGGGTCGTCCCTGCAGCGCGGCCAGACGCTCCTCCATGTCTTTAGCAGACGGCACGGACTGAAGCGGGGCTTTTAAAGCAGCGAGACGAGACTCCAGCTCCTTTTCTGACGGGATGGACTCTGATTACACAGACACACATCACAAGAGAGTTCTAGATGGGTGGGTTTGTTTCAATCTGTTATTGTTATCATTTTTTTTTTTATTGCATTGAGAAAACAACTTTTAAAGGCACTATACTCAATAATATTACTATTATATATATATATTTTATTATTTTTTTTTTTTTTAAATATATTTTCTGTTTTCATTTTAATTGTTGTTTATTGTTGTGGTCATTTTGTTGTTTTTATCTTTAATAGATTGTTTTTTAAACCGTTTTTTATTTTTTTTACATTTAACACTGTTTATTAATTTATTTCAGTTCAGTTTTAGTTATTTTGTATCAACTTTAATTACAAATTAGACATGTTGCCTTGGTAAAAAGCTGAAATAATAAAATATTAACGTTATAAATATCTATATCTATTACATTTTTATGTTTTCTCTAATTTTCAGTTTCATATTTTTATTCATATTTTCATTTATTTATTTTAATCCAATTTATTTTTCAATAGATTTTAAATTTTTATACACTTACATTTATTTTCATCTTATTGATTTATTTATTTGTTTACCCTGACCTCACATTCTGAAAAAAAAAACACTGCAGATGCTTTTATCCAAAGAAACTTATACTTCAAGGTATAAAGTATAAAGTACTACTGATTAAAAGTCATGTCACACTGTTTTTATTCATGAATATTCAACATTAAGTCCTGGAGCAATCATACAGGAATATGGTTTATGGATAATTTGACACAAAATGAAAAACATCAACAACAACATGCTTTACAGCAGCTAAAAATCATGATTTTTATGTTTATAATATTTCTTAATATCTTCATGCATTACAGTTGCATCTGCAGCTAAAAATCATGATTTTAATGTTTATAATATTTCTTAATATCTTCATGCATTATAGTTGCATCTGAAGCTAAAAATCATGATTTTAATGTTTATAATATTTCTTAATATCTTCATGCATTATAGTTGCATTTGCAGTTTAAAATCATGATTTTAATGTTTATAATATTTCTTAATATCTTCATGCATTACAGTTGCATCTGCAGCTAAAAATCATGATTTTAATGTTTATAATATTTCTTAATATCTTCATGCATTATAGTTGCATCTGCAGCTAAAAATCATGATTTTAATGTTTATAATATTTCTTAATATCTTCATGCATTATAGTTGCATTTGCAGTTTAAAATCATGATTTTAATGTTTATAATATTTCTTAATATCTTCATGCATTACAGTTGCATCTGCAGCTAAAAATCATGATTTTAATGTTTATAATATTTCTTAATATCTTCATGCATTATAGTTGCATCTGCAGCTAAAAATCATGATTTTAATGTTTATAATATTTCTTAATATCTTCATGCATTATAGTTGCATCTGAAGCTAAAAATCATGATTTTAATGTTTATAATATTTCTTAATATCTTCATGCATTATAGTTGCATCTGAAGCTAAAAATCATGATTTTAATGTTTATAATATTTCTTAATATCTTCATGCATTACAGTTGCATTTGCAGCTAAAAATCATGATTTTAATGTTTATAATATTTCTTAATATCTTCATGCATTATAGTTGCATCTGAAGCTAAAAATCATGATTTTAATGTTTATAATATTTCGTAATATCTTCATGCATTATAGTTGCATTTGCAGTTTAAAATCATGATGTTAATGTTTATAATATTTCGTAATATCTTCATGCATTACAGTTGCATCTGCAGTTTAAAATCATGATGTTAATGTTTATAATATTTCGTAATATCTTCATGCATTACAGTTGCATCTGCAGTTTAAAATCATGATTTTAATGTTTATAATATTTCGTAATATCTTCATGCATTATAGTTGCATTTGCAGTTTAAAATCATGATGTTAATGTTTATAATATTTCGTAATATCTTCATGCATTATAGTTGCATTTGCAGCTAAAAATCATGATTTTAATGTTTATAATATTTCTTAATATGCATTATAGTTGCATTGGGCAGATTAGACCTGGTTGATAATAACGTTTACATTATGAGGCAATATAAACAAATCCAGCTGATCAGATGCATATTTTGACAGATCTTACTCGGCTTGGTTTCCTCTCTCAGCTTGTTGAGTCGTTCTGCGATGATCTGGTCCTCTTTACTGAGTCCTTTGGTTGAAATCAGACTCACAGAGCTGTTTTTTCCTCCCGAAGGTCTTGAAGGCTGATTCTGCGACGCTTGTTTGGCTTCAAGAGCAGCGACTCGTCTGTAAGAGCCACAGATCGGTGTTATATTACATTAACACACCGCTGTATTTCACATGCAATGCTTACAGATTCCTACTTTTTGTAGTTTTCAGGTGGGGACCATCGTCCAGCATCAGTCTGTTCACTCGGACTGTAAATAACAGAACTGTCAGTACTGCATTAGTGAATATATAACCAGTGTTTAAACCTGTGTTTGGCTTCCAGACCTGGTTAGGTTTCCATAACACTGTTTGCAGACTTTCTGCTGGCTGTTTCCATATTTTGGCACCACAGCATTGAATGTCAGACATCCAGAGCAGAAAGAATGGCCACAGTTTCTACAACCCAACTGCAAACACACAAACACAAGTCAAACACAGGTGTGAAATACATAAAGCATGACCTGTATTCATCATATCCACTAACCTCTTTTCTGAAGAGAGTGAACTTTGATGCACAGCAGTAACAGCGATTATCCATATCGAGATTCTGCCAGTGTGAGACTTTAAACGCTTAAGACTGTAATTAAACACAGACATTTAGTGTGAGTTACCATTTCAGAGGCACTTCATTCATGACGCTATGAGCATGTAAACACGGAAGCGCTGTGAGGACCGGGATGTGTCGGGAAATGTAGTTCTCTCGCACGCAGCTATAAAAACTACAGTAGTTTGAAAAGATAAATATATGCAAGATAGTGTAAAAGCTTTTTAGACATTACAGTAATTACCTTAATATTTATCTTATCTGTCTATGTCGAAAGGAACAATCGATACTGTTAAGGTTGAAACGCACCGGGAAAACTCATTTTCCCAGAATGCAACATGACGGTTGACGTTGCTTATCGAAAAAATATGAGGAAACAAAAATACCTGTAAAAACAATATCGCTATTAAATATATATATATATATATATATATATATATATATATATATATATATATATATATATATATATATATATATATATATATATATATATATATGCAAGATAGTGTTTTTAGCGATTTTTCTTTTTACACACATTTGAGTAATTTCATTGTCACTTTTATAACATGTCTATAGTTTTTATACATTTTTTATTTCAATTTTGGTTTTTTAAAGTTAAACTAAATACATGTTTTTTTTCCACTTTTTTAGATATGCCAATATACTTTTTTATTAATTTTTATTTACGTTTTTGTTATTAAAATTAAACTAAAAGTATATATATATATATATTATATGAAAACGTATTTTGTTTTCAGACTAAAAAAAATCTTGAATATATACATGCATGTGTGTGTGTATATAATATACTGTATATATAAATACTTTGCCTGTTATGTGCAACTCCAGCTTTTACCTTCATAATATATTTTAACATCAACAAAGCCAAAATTAATCTGCAACTCATAGAACTACTTTAATATATGCATTTATGTTATGAATCAGAAACGAACACAATATTGCCAGAACAGTCAAGCGCTTACACAAAGAAACATTTAGCCTTTTCTTTTTGTGAATAAATGCATGCATGCTGAGATTAGACTCATATTTTCTGGGTGAAGGTGTGAACGGAGGATCATCAGCTCTATTGATATACTAAAGACAAACACAAAAGCTCACTGGGCGTCATTGTTTGTGGATGGACTTTAATTGCCCTGCGTAACAAAAGCTCTGAGAGGACAAAAGCAGCAGAGCAGAGCGGATCAATGTGTTTATTTGGGAATTCTGCATCAATTTTACATTTGATCTGATGTATTGACAGTTTCTGAATGACTGTGCTTCCTCCTGAACGACATGAAGAGCTGTTCAACACCAGCTCGAACAGCACTTTATCACTAACTGAGATGTAAACGTCTCTCAAATTCAAATGCCTTGTGGTTTTAGGTTAAGATTTTAAAGATCTGGCAGTGGCTTTGATGATTTGACTTTATTATAAACTATGTCATTGATTTCCTAAATTAATATTAGATTACAAAGTATTGAAGAAAGTCTCAATATGAATTAAAAAAAAAAAAAAAAAAAAAAAAATATATATATATATATATATATATATATATATATATATATATATACAAAATCTATATTTATTAAATATTATTTAAATAGTTTACAAAACAAATATTATTAATATTTTGTCCACCAAAATACTTAATCATATAAATCTTAAATAGTATATAATTCTAAATAACATAAAAATACTCAAATATATTTTATATAAATATATGAATATACCATTCAAAACATATAGTTGTTACATTAAATCAAAGTAGAGACATCTGTATCTGATTTGATCTAAAATGCTGGTGAAATGCAGGTATTCAGATTGATTTGAAGTCAAATGTTATTATTATTATTATTTATGATGATTGCATTAGGAAAGGAAATTATGTTTACCTTGGTAAATATTTGATGATTCATCTTCTGTCATACGATTTTGATTTCACATCATCACCGGCCTGTGGTGACCCTCATTATAATCTCATTAATTATTCATGAGCTGACCACATTTCAGATTCTGACACGTCACTGTGACAAAAACACGCATTTGTTAAATCAAAAAGAAGTAAAAGAAGAAACAGAGCCTAAATTATCTGACTCATTGAATCCTGGTAAAAACCTATGTAGGTTAATTCAGTCATATTAAATCACTCAATTTTAATTCTTATGATTAAATTAGCGCAAAGTTGAGGTTGATTTTAAGTCAAATGTTATTATTATTATTGTTATTATTATTTATGATGATTGAATCAGGAAAGGAAACTATGTTTACCGTGGTAAATATTTAATGGTTCAGCTTCTACCCTGTTATGTCCCTCTTGGTCTCATTAATTATTCATGAGCTGACCGCTGTACCTGCCGTCTCAGATCACGCGCTCGCGTGGAAACGCTTCACCACGGCGACAGAGTGGGCGTGAACGGTCTCCTAGGTGACGCTGACCCCCCCCCCCCCCCCCACACACACACACACACGCACACATACTGCAAGGAGGAGAGAGAGAGAGAGAGAGAGAGAGAGAGGGAGAGACAGAAGGCAGGCCGTTCTCGTTTCCTCTAGATGTGGATTGCACCGTGTTTTCACCATGCTATCATCATCAGATGCGCGGCCTCGAGCATCATCTCTCTGAGATCTGCAGAGATGCATCGGACTGAGAAAGAGTCGAGCGGAAGCCTGCATTGGGAGGCTGATTGAGCGCGTGCTCGTGTGTGTGTGTTCATACGGCACCAGAAAACCTCTTCCCAGCAGGACAGCCTTCTACATCCCTCATCACACAACGGCAAGGTAAGAAAAGCCGCGTTTTGACATCTGCATGCGAGCTGTGGGTGCGACAGTGATGCTGAGCGTCGCTTTGTGTCGCATCGCTGGATGAAGACGCGCAGAGAGCGCGCGCTGGACGAGACGCACAAAGCCTAGACGACAATGAAAAGCTGTTCTGTTCTGATGAGGAGATGCTTTCACCTTCCCTCACCCCCGGCTCTCTCGCGATGCATTTGCATGCAAAGATCAAAATCTCCTTGAAGCATCATTTTGGGGATCCTCATATGCTAAACCTGTCAAAAATGGCAGGAACTTACAAAATGGATCCCATAAGTTCATTATAATGGAACTGATGTATTAAAGTTCCTCCAGCAAATGGATGTTCTTCAAAGGGAGATTTAAGGAATTGATTTTTTTGCAGCGATGCCATCGAAGAACCATTTTTTTTTTTGGCTCCTCAACGAACCTTTCGCTGAACAGTTCCACTGTTTTTTCTTCAAAAAGGCCAACTACGGTTCAGAACTTTTATCAACACTGGAACCTTTCCCTTGATTAAAACTTTCTTTATAGTGCAAACTGTTCTTTTAGGAACTGATCACTGAAAGGTTCTCTGAGGAACCCTATCCTAGAACCTTTATGTTTAAGATGAACCGTTTTCGAAGAACGTTTTTCCATGCAGAACTTTTTGTCATTCCACGGATGTTTAAGGTTTTTCATGGATCCATGAGTGTCGATAAGGAAACGTTATTTATGTATTTATTTAAAGAGAGCATAATGCACATCTCAATCTGAATACTTCCACATGCACTTTCAAATACACCATGATCTTATTCATATTCATGGCCATGCATACATAAATGTGCATTTATGCATTTGCCAGCCACTTTTATCCAATGCAACTTGCATTGCATTTTGTTTTCCCTGTTGCTAGTGTCACGCTTTACTGTTTTAGCAACACTTATCCATGCACGTGCATTTTACTGTTATAATCATCTGATTCAACTGTGCTGTCAACACACTGATATCTGCCAGAATCAAAAACTAGAAAACACACATCTTCTCAAAAAGCATGTTTGAGACGTGCAAATATCTGCGTGTGACTCGATGACGTCTGGAAGTGGACGTCCTCGTGGGCCGCTTGCTGCTGTCCGACCGTGTTTATCCTCGTTCGGACTCGAGTGATCATGTGAACTGATCTTATTAGACAGCGAGCTACAGAAACGCCAGAAAACATCCTCTGTGTGTTCTCTCTCCGGGACGAGAGTATTAATAGCGTTTATCATCTCTAATGCTCATGATGAATCCTCTAATACCACACAGTAAAATACATCTCAACTTTAATTGAAATTTACAGGCAATTTCTGAGTGAAAGGTGTTTCAAAGTAAACCATGCACTCATTATTTTTTAGTACAGTTGCAACCTTTTGTTTTTAATTTTTTAGTATTTGCAAAGGTTAAAATGTCTCTAGTTGTAACCAGGATGTCATATAATGAGGCATATTTAATGTCTCGGTTATTTTTCCAAGACAGCAATGCGATCAAATGGAGATTTTAAAATCATATTATACTTTAATATTAATTTTTATTTACCAATGTATCATCTTCAGGGATCAAAACTCACAGAATTCAATAAGAACTCACTATAAGCTGCTATCCGCTTTTTTTTTATTCCAAGCAGTGTAATTTTAATATATGACATACTATTATAGCTTTTATTAATATTTAGAATTTTATTTAAAAAATATTTTTTACAGTATTAACTTTTATTTTAGTTTGAGTAATTATTTTTTTTTATTTTTTTATTTTTTTAATGTATATATAGTTATTTTTACAATTTATTTAGAGAATGAGAACTGAAATAAAATAATAATAATTTATTTCAGTTTGATTTTTTGTCTCAGTTTTAGTTAACTAATAATAACCCTGATTTTAAGCGCTCTTACAATTGACAGATTTGGGACCATTTTCTGTAAAACTATGAAAGATCATCTGCTGAGCAATGCATGCATGATGCATTTATATAATACAGTTAATACATGTTTTCCTCTGACTGTCTTCATTTGACTACAAGAGGTTTAAACTGTTCCATCATTAGTCCCTGAGCAGCTCTTTTCTGAGCTCTAGAGATGTGGATGTGTGAGTCTGAGCTCAGGTTGAAGTGCTGTGGATGTGAATGAGGACAGATGACTCGTTTAGGTTCGGTCACTTCATCTGAAGTCCTGCTTCACACTTCACTTCTCTGCTGTTACTGTGACGGGACTGTCACGTCTCAAACATCCCCTGGAGAACAAGAGATTCACATCAAGGGCTGGAGATGGCAAACAGCCACTCAGAATAGATGCTGATTTGGGATTTGGAGCAGAATAGAAAAATCATGCAGAAACACAGAGCATGCAAAGGAAGACGTAAATACTCGGCCAGAGCTTGAACACATATGATGTGCGTATAGTTTGCATGTAATGAAAAAGGACCCTATCTATCTAAACGCATGTGGGTCATCTTTTTTAAATGAAGACGAAAGCCAAAATATTAAATGTCATGGAGGTATATTTACGGTATAATCTACCTGAAATGACCTTAGGAAGATGGAAGTGTCATTAAATCATTTCAGAGGTCAGTGGTCTGTTAGGAAAAAATGGCAATCTTTGTTGCATTAAATTGCAAATAACTGTTTAAAAATAAATAAAAAAGCACTTTTTGAGTTTTTTCCACTAATGTTTGGATGGCTGTAACTCAAGAAGTATTAAATATATCTTAATATCCTTTAAGACACTTCTGTATCTTAATCTTTAAGGCCCTATATAGTTCATTTCCAGAGATACGGGGATCTGGGTCAATGTGGGTTCAAGAGTAAATTATCAAAACTAAAGGTGGGTCACTTTGACCATCGGATGTTTTTTTTTACATTTTTATTTATGTTGGAAAAAAATTTAACAAAATGGAAAAGTTTCTGAAATCTGATTGATTTGATATACATTTACACACACACACACACATAAAAATGTTTTTTTTTTTTTTTTTTTTTTACATTTTGACCTAATAATTTGATTCATAATTTGAAATTCTGCTGAAAACAAGACTTCTCCAATCAGTTAGTCCGTTTTTATTTTTTAATAAACTGAAAGAAAAATCCTTATTTAGGACTTTTAAGCAAACATTAAATAAGGCTTGCATTTCAGGTGGATGATAAATAGCAATAGAATAGTATGCACACTTTTCTCTTCTCCTATTTTTTTTAAATAACAGTTAACAATATGCATTATGCCAACAATAAGCATTTTTGTTGCATATACTCACTATGTTGCATCTAGTTATCATTACAATTTTTAAAAAAAAAGTTTTTTTGCATGTTATTCAAATTTTGTTGTAGATGACTTAAAGCTGCGGTCTGTAACTTTTGACGCTCTAGCGGTTAATAAACAGAACTGCTTGCGTCTTGCGGAAGAACATCGTAGCCGGAACTACTTCTCTCTGTTTATGTCTATGAAGAATCACAAAGGTACTGGGTTACTCCGCCGCGGTATCCCCGAAGCAATCTAAAATAGTCCGAATATAAACACTTATTATAGGTGCACCCTAGTGATTCAGGACAAGATAAAAACACAGTTTGGAAAAAGGATTCATGGTGTACTCACTTATTATGTTCATTTTTCTACATTTTGAACACAAACAAAGTTACGGACCGCAGCTCTGATTGGTTGTTTCTTAACGGAGCGATGTATTTCTGCAAATGGCAATAGGACACTGGGAGGAGCCAGAGGAGCTTGATTTTTACACAGATTATCTGTCTCATATTCTACTGTCAGGACATAATGACAGGTTTAACAAATATGTAAAAAATATATTTTTACAAAAGTTCCCTACAGCACCTTTAAGTCGAGCGCATTGCATTGTGGGATATAGTGTTTCACACAGTGTTGATGCAATAGAAATTGTATTGGGAAAATGATTCAAAATTAACTGTTGAAATGACACAGATGACATGATTCATCATAATTCATGAGTCGCTTGGGCAAAAAATGCAAAAATGCATTCAGTCATGAAACAGATGCTCAAGCGTGTTTCTTCAGAAGTACATCTCTATTCCTGCATGAGTGTGGAGCTGTTTAAACCCACACATTCTCTCTTCAGTTGTCTCATTGGAAACCTGTATCTGTGTAGCTGGGATTTTGGCTGTCAAACACTCCTCACCCACAGAATCCCTCTCCAGCTCCAGATGAAACACTTCTCAGGTCAATATCCAACTTTTAGAGTCGGACTTGATTCTCAGATTACTAGCACTCACATGTGGAGAGGAGCATTTTGCAAAGCATTCGCAGTCATCATCACAAATCAGATCTATCATTTAATAAAAAAAGACCTTGCACGACATCCTTTTCTTAATGCATAGAGATTTTTAAAGATTGCACTCATTAAAAAAATATATATGTATCAGAATTACAATTTCCAGCATATAGATATATATATATATATATGCAATCTCAAACTTTACAAGGTGTGTTCAGACAGCAATAATTACGTATAAATAAAAAAGAAAAAGGCAAGTCTGGGTTGTGATCAAAATAAAGCTATAATTTTAATGATCTGCTAATTTAGATCTAGTGTTTGGGTTGGACATGAGTAATACAGCAAGATTCATCAATGAGAGACAGATGGTGGCTCCACGATGCTTTAATAAATTTATTATTATGCTGCTTACCCTTCCAGTCTGTTATAATGAGATAGTAAAAATTATATGATTCATAAATCATGGCAGCATATGTTTTTAAATTACTTCAACTTGTCAAAATAATTTAACACATTTTTTACAATTACACAAGATTCAACTAGACACCATTTTTTTAAACTTGTGTTGAAATGACTTGTAGAGACAATTTGATAATACTTCAAATTTAAGCTATCTACTGAATTAGATGATGTTTGACAGATCAGATATGCATGCACGTGTATTTCTGGTTTATATTCTGTAGCAGCTTCATAGAGCTATTTATACATTTAATCAATAATAAAAAGAGAAACCACAACAACCATAAAGGACTCATATATTTATTATCGTTGTGCATGATTTTAAATCCTGTGAGAGGATTTATATTCATGCATTTGGCAGATGCTTATTTCCAATACGATTTTCTTTGCATTTAAGCTGTATGTTATATCAGTTCAATATCAAACCGTTACCTCACTGTGGCTTTATTCTGCTGTTTGAGCTCCAGAGAGGACGCTGTACACACACACACACACACACAGAATAATGAATCTAATGCAGGATTCACTGTACTGCACTGCAGGCACAAACACAAGCAAAGACTTTAAGTATCTCAGACGTGTGATGATTGTCCTCTATTGACAAATACAAAGAGAGGATTAACTCGTGTCTCACCCCCGCAGTGAAAAACCTCACACTCTTACTGCAGAAATGCTGAGCGCTCGTCCAAAACTGGTTCTGTGAAGAGGCGTGTGTTCAGTTAAGAGCCCAGACTGCGCTGTGTGCGACACTACTGTTGACAGAAATTAATAAAACACACACATTCATGAGAAACACACAGCATCTATCTTATCTTTGCATCCTTCACACACACACACACACACACACACATCTGGCCAACTATTCTTGTGGGGACTCTCCATAGGCATAATGGTTTTTATTCTGTACAAACTGTATATTCTATGGCCCTACACCTAACCATAACCCTCACAGGAAACTTTGTGCATTTCACACACACATTCTCACTCATTCACTCACAAACACACACACACACACTCTCACTCACTCAGTCACACACACACACACACACACACACACACACACACATTCTCTCTCACTCACTCCATCACTCAGTCCCTCACTCTCTCACTCATTCACTCACTCTCTCACTAACTCACTCACACGGAAACACACACACACACACACATTCTTACTCACTCACTCTCTCACTCACTCAGTCCCTCACTCTCTCACTCATTCACTCTCTCACTCACTCAGTCCCTCACTCTCTCACTCATTCACTCTCTCACTCACTCAGTCCCTCACTCTCTCACTCATTCACTCTCTCACTCACTCAGTCCCTCACTCTCTCACTCATTCACTCTCTCACTCACTCAGTCCCTCACTCTCTCACTCATTCACTCTCTCACTAACTCACACGGAAACACACACATTTTCACTCCCTCACTTACACGGACACACACACATTCTCACTCACACATTCTCACTCACACACACACACACACACACACACACACACACACACACACACACACACACACACACACATTCTCACTCCCTCACTCAATCACACGTTGTGTTATCCGTTAACACCTGCAATTCAATTTAGGATTTGCAACCAATTTTTAATAAAATTTTTCTGGTTATGCTCATATCTTTGCTATTTTATGGGAAAAGTATTTAATATATTTCCTGGTCATCTGCTGTAATATTAATCTATCTATCTGTCTATCTATCTATCTATCTATCTATCTATCTATCCATCTATCTATCTATCTATCTATCCATCTATCTATCTATCTATCTATCTATCTATCTATCTATCTATCTATCTATCTATCTATCTATCTATCTATCTATCTATCTATCTATCTATCTATCTATCAATCATGAACAAGAATCATGAACAAATGTAAAAGAATGCCGTGGAAAATCATTTGTCAAATAGAAAGGATATGCTGCTTTACGGTAGTATTTTTTGAATGAATTATATATCTGATATATGAT
Source organism: Carassius auratus (assembly GCF_003368295.1). NCBI lineage: Eukaryota > Metazoa > Chordata > Actinopteri > Cypriniformes > Cyprinidae > Carassius > Carassius auratus. The sequence continues at coordinate 117,615 of NW_020526395.1, read as the reverse complement.
ATTGTTTGGACAATGTTTACAGTCCAAAGCCAAAAACAAATGAGAAAGATTGAATCATACTTCTATATTTCACATGGAGCTTAAAAAGCCCCTGTGGTTTAGTGCATCCGTCTGTCATCACAGAGAGCTGAACATCAGATGAGTGTTATCTCAATGATAATGGATTAAATTACCTGAGGGCAACACAAATGGGCCTCAAATGTAGACTTGTGGGACACGCAGAGGATGAACATGCTCTCCAAAGTGAAATGCTTCACAGGCAAGAATAAAACAACATATAAATTTGCTGAAAATGTGCTCACGCTCAGTTCATCCCAGATGTAGATGAGTTTCTTTCTTCATCAGGTTTGTAGAAATGTAGCACTGCGTCAGTGTCTCATCAGTGGATGCACTGCAGTGAATGGGTGCCGTCAGAATGAGAGTCTGATAAAAACATCAGAATAATCCACAGCACTCCAGTCCATCAGTGAACATCTGGAGAAGACAAAAGATGAAACAAATCCAGCATTAAGATATTTTTAACTTAAATATGAATCCATAATAACGCTTCCTCCAATGAAAAAGTGCATCTACTGTTGTCTCTATCATAAAAATCACCCACATATTAGTTTAGATCTGTTTAAACGCTGCTTGATCTGTGCAGATTTCTCTCCTGATTCAGACCAGATGCACTTTCACTGGAGGAAGTGTTATTATGGATTATAGAATCATTTCTCCAGATGTTCACTGATGGACTGGAGTGCTGTGGATTATTGGGATGTTTTTATCAGACTCTCATTATGACGGCACCCATTCACTGCAGAGCATCCATTGATGAGACACTGATGCAATGCTACGTTTCTACAAATCTGATGAAGAAACAAATTGATCTACATCTGGGATGAACTGAGTGCGAGCACATTTTCATTTCTGTGTGAACTATTCCTTTAGATAAACACATGCTGACAAAATATTTCAAGTCATCACATCTTCTCGTACAACAGACAGACTATTCTGTCAGACTATGCACTATGTAATCTATTTGGACCGATTACAACATCATTTTTTTCCTCATTGAACCTTGCGTCCAGCCGCAGCTCGATTTCTTGATATACTAACTTGAAGTCATTTTTAAATATAAAGTCTGAATATTTGTATAAAAACAAAGGCTGTGATGTTCAGAACATTAAATACAGTATTTCAGAACAAGTAATACAGTCTAAGTGGACGTCCATGACATGCGGAGTCCCACAAGGCTCGATCCTAGCACCGCTCTTGTTTAGCCTGTATATGCTCCCACTAAGTCAAATAATGAGAAAGAACCAAATTGCCTACCACAGCTATGCTGATGATACCCAGATTAACCTAGCCTTATCTCCAAATGACTACAGCCCCATTGACTCCTTCTGTCAATGCATTGATGAAATTAATAATTGGATGTGCCAGAACTTTCTTCAGTTAAACAAGGAAAAAACTGAAGTTTCTTTTTGATTTCTAACCCTGCCATCATATCAGATCTGGATTGAAACGCTGTGACAGTGAAAACGGATTAGTCTTTTTGAAAGCTGATATTGCTGCTTTAGCTGCACTGTTTAAATGGATTATGATCCACATGGGATAAAGTCCCGGACAATATTAATATAGATCAGCAGATTAATGGATGAAGTAAAGTTGACAGCAGCTTTTAAGAGTAAGATTAAAACAACAGCAGTATCCGATTTATCATTAAGTACAAGCAAAATCTCATTACAGCTGATTGGACTCTGAAATGTGCCGGATATCATCAGATCTATTAAACATAAACGTTACATGTTCAGCGCTGTTTTTTCAACGCTATATCTTTGTTTAAGGATCTGTATCTGGTAGATGAAGCTCCTGGATTCAGTAACACACGCAGATCAATATTCACTCTTGAAATCCTGATGCAAACACACACAGATAGTCTTGCTGTATAAAGAAGCGTGCGTTTCTTGTCAAGGGCAATCCGTTAAATGGGCGTTCGCTGTTATTGTCAGTGTGTAATAGACTCTATGGCTAGTTTCTACTCGTGTGCTGCTGGAAGAAATGTCAGTAATCAGGAATGATCAGAAACGACTTCAAAATAATCTGTCTAGGAGAAATATCTGGGGCTTTAAGCTTAACCAAAACGATTGATTTTTCATGCACAGTCTGGATATTTTGAGCGGTGTCTTTTCTATAACATGGTGAGGCTAAAAATGCTAAATGCACCTTTATGTGTTTATTTTGTTATGCTTTATCTATTTATGTGTTTGCATCTGTTACAATGTATCATATATCATTATGCTACATTTTACTCAAACACGGTGACAGTGTATCGTTTCTAATTTATGGAGTGATACAAAGAGGTATCCGGAAATTTTGACAACAAAGTGAAAATAATTTAGACCCGGGCTTCATCCAGTCCTCAGGTTTCTGGTCTGGAAATGTATGTAAATTAGTACACACATAATAGGATAATATGACATTTGCATGTTTAAACATCACATTTCAGAGGAGAAAACAGCTGTTCTGATGTACTGTGATTTAATCAACCAGGGAAGATTATTTTAAAGTAATTTATTATTATTGAAACTACCTCAGATGACTTTGATTTTACAGTAATATTACTGTAACACCGATGCAGTTTTTATCTTGTTGTGAGGCTGATTGTGTGTGTGTGTGTGTAAAAAAATTATTAGAGTTAGAGTTATTAGAGTTTTTTTTTTCTTAGCAAAAAAAAAGTAAGATAATGTACAGGTTAGATTCTTAAAAATATGTCCATGTATTAATTTGTTGAGTAGTTGTATAATGAGAGGTACAATTTACAGTAAACCTGTAATTACCACAAAAGAAACCCTTTCACAGTGTTATACGAGATGCTTAAAATAAAATAAAATAAAATAAAATTAAATTAAATTAAATTAAATTAAATTAAATTAAATTAAATTAAATTAAATATTTTAAAACTTATTTTTAAAATGTATTTATTTTATTTTTTTACTATAAGTCACCTCAAGACTGTTGTTTTGCATGCATTTTTTGCATGCATTGTCAAATTAAATATGCCCTCATTTGCATACATTTCCAGAATCTGAATGTTGGCTGAAGCCAGGTTCAAAATTCTTGATTTTGATGACATATTAAAGTTAAAGATTTGGGATTTCTCTTTTCATTACTCCATAAAACAGAAACCACTGTCAGCAGACAGAAATACATGCATTTTCACCAAGTTTTTAGGAATTAAATGATATAATCAGGTTAATTATAATCAGAATAAAGACAGGAATAAAACTGTGATGCACTACTTAAATGGAGAAAAACTCACTGGCTTTAAATGTGTGTGTATTGTAATTAAAATCTACAGACCTACTGTAAATAGATGCATTAAAATAAACACTAAAATGTATGCTTTTTTTGCGTTATGGAAGCAAAAGCAGACAAAATATCAATATTACCCAGTTGTTTTTATCTGTAGTGCTTTACTTTAAATGAGAAAGCCTCTTTATTCCGATGTAAAATGCATCAGTTTTCATAATGTCTCCGTGAGATATCATTAATAAAAACTGTCAAATAACTGTCTAGCCATTGTTTTAGCGAACGCACAAGCCGCTGTACTCATAACGTGACCCATTTTTCACATCTCCTCTGTGCTTTGACAGATTTCCAAGTGAAATACTGGAACGTGACGCGCACTTTGGATAAAATCATTCCCTTTCCATCTTTGTCTCACTGAATGTCCCTGTTTCACTTGGAAAGATGTCATATTATAGGAGTTCAATGTGTTGCTTCGAAGCAATCTTAAAGATAGTATATTTACAGTATCATAAGAGATCTTTTAGGATATAATTATTAATCGTTCTATGAAAACATGCATCATGTTTATTTTATTAAACTAAATTGTAACAGGTGCAAAAATATTTCTGGCGTCACAAGTGGAAAATACACAACAAAACTAATGTGAGAATAATATGTCCCTTTTAAATGCCATATTACAGTAAACTGTAAAAATAATATAAAAAAATTGCAATTACAATGAAGAATAGAGAAATAAAACAGGAAAAACTACTTGTTTTTTAAAAATGTCATGATACGTGAATTATTAAATCAGGAAGGAAAATAATAGAAAACATTTGCTAATATTAGAGTATATCAGATTTATTTTTAATAAATAACTTCATTGTATTATGATATAATATCATGTCATTAATAAATAAAATATATGATAATATAATAAAATAAACAGTAACCCCCCCCCAAAAAAAGAATAAAATAAAATATTATCCATCCATCCATCCATCCATCCATCCATCATCTTCCGCTTATCCGGGGCCGGGTCGCGGGGGCAACAGTCTAAGCAGAGACGCCCAGACTTCCCTCTCCCTAGCCACTTCCTCCAGCTCTTCCGGGGGGACCCCGAGGCGTTCCCAGGCCAGCCGGGAGACATAGTCCCTCCAGCGTGTCCTAGGTCTTCCCCGGGGCCTCCTCCCGGTGAGACGTGCCTGGAACACCTCCCTGGGAAGGCGTCCAGGAGGCATCCGAAATAGATGCCCGAGCCACCTCAGCTGGCTCCTCTCGATGTGGAGGAGCAACGGCTCTACTCTGAGCTCCTCCCGAGTGACCGAGCTTCTCACCCTATCTCTAAGGGAGCGCCCAGCCACCCGACGGAGAAAGCTCATTTCGGCCGCCTGTATCCGGGATCTTGTCCTTTCGGTCATGACCCACAGCTCATGACCATAGGTGAGAGTAGGAACGTAGATTGACCGGTAAATCGAGAGCTTTGCCTTACAGCTCAGCTCCTTCTTCACCACGACAGACCGGTACAGCGACCGCATTACTGCAGAAGCTGCACCGATCCGTCTGTCAATCTCACGTTCCATCCTTCCCTCACTCGTGAACAAGACTCCAAGATACCTGAACTCCTCCACTTGAGGCAGGAACTCTCCACCAACCTGAAGTGGGCAATCCACCCTTTTCCGACTGAGAACCATGGCCTCGGACTTGGAGGTGCTGATTCTCATCCCAGCCGATTCACACTCGGCTGCAAACCGTCCCAATGCACACTGAAGGTCCTGGTCTGAGGATGCCAACACGACAACATCATCCGCAAAAAGCAGCGACGAAATCGTATGGTCCCCAAACCGGACACTCTCCGGCCCTTGGCTGCGCCTAGAAATTCTGTCCATAAAAATTATGAACAGAACCGGTGACAAAGGGCAGCCCTGCCGGAGTCCAACATGCACCGGGAACAGGTCTGACTTACTGCCGGCAATGCGAACCAAGCTCTTGCTCCGGTCGTACAGGGACCGAACAGCCCTAAGTAGGGAGCCGCCGACCCCATACTCCCGGAGCACCCTCCACAGGATGTCGCGAGGAACACGGTCGAATGCCTTCTCCAAGTCCACAAAACACATGTGGACTGGTTGGGCAAACTCCCATGAACCCTCCAGCACCCTGGAAAGGGTATAGAGCTGGTCCAGTGTTCCACGACCGGGACGAAAACCACACTGTTCCTCCTGGATCCGAGGTTCCACTATCGGCCGAATTCTCCTCTCCAGTACCCTGGCATAGACTTTTCCAGGGAGGCTGAGAAGTGTGATCCCCCTATAGTTGGAACACACTCTCCGGTCCCCCTTCTTGAAAAGAGGGACCACCACCCCGGTCTGCCAGTCCAGAGGTACTGTCCCCAACCGCCATGCGATGTTGCAGAGGCGTGCCAGCCAAGACAGCCCCACAACATCCAGAGACTTGAGGTACTCGGGGCGGATCTCGTCCACCCCCGGTGCCTTGCCACCGAGGAGCTTTTTAACTACCTCGATGACTTCAGCCCGGGTGATGGACGAGTGCCCCTCCGAGTCCCCAGCCACTGCTTCCTCAACGGAACACAAGTCGGTGGGATTGAGAAGATCCTCGAAGTATTCCTTCCACCGCCCGACGATATCCCCAGTTGAGGTCAACAGGTGCCCATCTCTACTGTAAACAGTGTTGGTAGGGCACTGCTTCCCCCTCCTGAGGCGTCGAACAGTTTGCCAGAATCTCTTCGAGGCCAACCGATAGTCCTTCTCCATGGCCTCACCGAACTCCTCCCAGGCCCGAGTTTTTGCCTCCACGACTACCCGGGCTGCAGTCCGCTTGGCCTGCCGGTACCCGTCAGCTGCCTCCGGAGTCCCACAAGCCATCCAGGCCCGATAGGACTCCTTCTTCAGCTTGACAGCATCCCTTACTTCCGGTGTCCACCACCGGGTTCGGGGATTGCCGCCTCGACAGGCACCGGAGACCTTACGGCCACAGCTCCGAGCAGCCGCAGCGACAATGGAGGTGGAGAACATGGTCCACTCGGACTCAATATCTCCAGACTCCCTCGGGATCCGGTCGAAGCTCTGCCGGAGGTGGGAGTTGAAGATCTCTCTGACAGGGGGCTCGGCCAAACGTTCCCAACAGACCCTCACAGTACGTTTGGGTCTGCCGAGTCTGTCCAGCTTCCTCCCCCGCCATCGGATCCAACTCACCACCAGGTGGTGATCAGTTGACAGCTCCGCCCCTCTCTTCACCCGAGTGTCCAAGACATATGACCGAAGGTCTGATGACACGACCACAAAGTCGATCATCGACCTCCGGCCAAGGGTGTCCTGGTGCCACGTGCACTGGTGGACACCCTTATGCTTGAACATGGTGTTCGTTATGGACAAACCGTGGTTAGCACAGAAATCCAATAACAGAACACCGCTCGGATTCAGGTCAGGGGGGCCGTTCCTCCCAATCACGCCCCTCCAGGTGTCACTGTCACTGCCCAAGTGAGCGTTGAAGTCCCCCAGTAGAACTACGGAGTCTCCAGTCGGAGCACTTTCCAGCACCCCTCCCAGAGACTCCAAGAAGATTCTACTGGGGGACTTCAATAAAATATTAATTAATTTTAATCATTTTATTCTATTTTATTTTATTTTATCTTTTTTTTTTGGGGGGGGGGTACTGTTTATTTTATTATCATATATTTTATTTATTAATGACATGATGTTATATAATAATACAATGAAGTTATTTAGCCCTAAATAAAATAAAATATTAATTTATTAATTAATATTTTATTTGATTAAGAAATGAAATAATAATTAATAATATTTTATTCTATTAATAATAATTAATAATTATTTATATTTATATTTTATTTTATTTATTTTTTTTGGGGGGGGGGGTTACGGTTTATTTTATTATTATTTTATTTTATTAATTTAATTAATTAAAAATACAGGAATTTCGTTGTTATAGGAAAAAACCTAATGTTTTTATTAATATGTATTATTTTATAATTTTTGTATACAGAATATTTATTGAATGTGTATTTATTGTTTTTATATCTAAAATTAAGCTATATTTTTTCATGCATCAGACGGTTAATTCAATGTGTTGCTTGCATTGAAAAAGAATTGCAATGAGTGAAAATGAAGTAAATTCTGCACCTTTTTTCAGTGCATAAGTCTGTCAAGATTTAAATCATTTTAAAATAGATTCATTACCTGAACCGAACTAGAAAGAATAAAAAAGCGGCATGAAATCTACAAGGTCAGTTAACGTCCTTGCCTTTCAGTGAGCTCAGCAGCGAGAAGACAATGTTTTCCAGAGTTATTAGCATCCTTCAGTGTGACGGCAGGTCAGCTGCTTTTATCAAGTTAATGCACTTTGAACCCAGAGGCCTTCATCGTCCCCCGTCTGTCATTTAAAGGGCAGGCCCAATGAATAAGCCCTAATTGAGCAGATCTACTTCATCTCTCGTGCACAGAACAGCCGTCGATGTACAGGAGGAAGATGTGTGTGTCAGAGACAGCATTAGAAACGCTGACAGTGAATCAGCAGATACGTCTCTATTTTAAGAACAAAGATGACTTGAGATTTCTTTTGCTTTGAGGCAATGCAACACATTTAGACCAGATTTAGTGCAACAAAAGAACAAAAATAGACATACTATATTTAAACGAGTCATTATGCAGCAGTTTTGGCGTCAAATGCTTCTAATCTGCAAATGCATTTAATGCATATGTCAATTTTAATTGAAAATAACTCGATGCATTTCCCTTTCAACAGTGGAGTACCAATGTTTTTTTATGTTTAGAAAATTAGTTTGAGTAATTTTGTTGTTTTGTTTGTTGTTGTTGTGAGAAACTATCATTTTTATTAATAGTTTGAACCTTTTTGTTTTATGTTGTACATTTTCTTTATAATTTCATAATTTTGGTAATAAATAACTTAATTGTATTATTATATTTTATAATGTAATTAATAAATAAAATATATTATAATGTAATTACTAAATAAAATATATTATAATATAATAAAATAAAGAAAATAAACAGTACGCCCCCCCCAAAGCTTAATGTTTTAAATTATATTTATTATTTTATTTACATAATATTTATTTAATTTATGTTGTGCATTTTTATTTTTTTTAAATTGACTTTTTATTCATTTTTATTTTAGTACATTAATTTGAGAGACGTTTCCTTGAAACAAGTGTTTTTATATATTTTTTTAATTTTATTTTAGTTATTTAGTCATTATTTTATTTTAACATTAATTGTTATTTCACATGCTTTTTTAATGATTTTAATGTTAATTGACTATAATAAGCCTGCAGTAATATTGTATTCCATATACCAAAATAAATGAATATCCAAAATTATGGCAAATTACTATCTATAAATATCACATTTTACTTGAAGCCTTTATGCATAATGCATTAAAAGGAATTCATCAATAAAAGTTATTTTTACAGATTCCTGTGGTTGGTTTGGTCACGTGTTTAAATGCATTGTATTTTCTGTTTAACAACGAATAGATAAGTATTATAATACATTATAATTGAACCATTAAAAATACTTTTATAATGCATCATATATGAAAGCTTCAGGTAAAGTGCTTTTCATGTGTTTTACAATGATTCATTAGTATTATATAATAATTGTTTTCATGAGATCCTGCAATGCATTATAAGGTGCACTGCAGTAAATTCTGTAATGCATTATATTCTTTTTCACATTTCTGTGTTTTGAAAGGCTTCTGCTGTAGTATCAGACAATGTTTCGCAAGAAGAAGAAGAAGAGGCCGGAGATTTCAGCGCCGAAGAACTTCGAGCATCGCGTGCATACGTCGTTCGATGCGAAGCGAGGAGTCTTCGTCGGTCTTCCCACACAATGGCAGAGTTTAATAGAAAACCTGCGGAGACCCAAACCCATGGTGGACCCGTCCCGGATCACGCCGGTGGAGCTCAAGCCAAAGAAGGTCAGAATTGCATGGATTAAATACCAAGAAGGGTCCCAGAATAGCATACTAGACCTTTTCAGTTCACTTTGACTTGATTGGAAACTGCAGAGCAACAGCCTGAAAACTCTGGAGGCATGAGCCCACTTCAGAATAAGAGTCCTTTTATTTCCTCACAAATATTTCTGTGTGAATTTTGAGTAAATTAATGGCTGAGGCCTTTGAAAAATGTATATCTGTGTTTCAAAATTTCCCATAAACTTTTTAATTTTAATAAAAAATAATAATAATAAAACAATTTTTTTATGCTTTTTAGTTTTTGTAGCATAAAGATAGAAAACATATATGTAAAATCTGTTTATATGTTAATATCTGTTTTTCGAAAGTTCCCATAAACTGAAAAAAATATGCTTATTTTTAATTTTTTTATTTTTATTTGATGATTTACTTTTTGTAGAATAACAAAAATAGATTTAAAATGAATAAAATTAAAGGGCAAACGTTTTTCTTGTAAATTATATTCTGAAAAATATTTTCTTATTATTTTCTTTTAAAAGATATTTTAATAATACATATATTTTTTATTTGCAACTCTAAATTGATTTATATTTATTCACATTTCTTAATATCTGTGTTTCAAAAGTTCCCAGAAACTAAAAAAAAATGCTCCTTTTTTATTTATTTATGTATTTATTGGATGCTTTATTTTTCTAGAATAACAAAGAAAGAAAAAAATATAAATACTATAAAAAATAATAAAATAATAAATAAAATTAAAGAAATTCAAAAATAAATAAAATGTATTTTATTTTATTTGTATTTTATTAAGGGATAAGGCTTTTCTTGTAAATAATGATATATATATAAATATATATTTTTTTGCAAATTTGTTTTGAAAAATGTATATCAACAAATTCACTATTCTGAAAAAAAAGTTCCCAGAAACTGAAATCAAATATGCTGCTTTTTTATTTTTATTTGATTCTTAATATATTTGATGCTTTATGTTTTGTAGAATAACAAAGATAGAATATATATATATATATATATATATATATATATATATATAATATATATATATATATATATATATATATATATATATATATATATATATATATATATATATATATATATATATAAATAAAATTAAAGGGATAAGGCTTTTTTCTTGTAAATTATTCTCTGAAATAATATTTTCTCATATTATTTTCTAGTAAAACATTTTAAGAAATTATAATTTTTTTTATTCAGCTTTAAAAAATGTAATTCAAGTTATTCCCATTTCCTCGTATTTGTAGCTGGGAAACATGTCTGTTTTTGTCTCTGGCATCACTGGGACAGCGCTTGTATCTGAGCAGAGAATCAGTGCTTGATCTCTCAGGGACGTCCTGAACGCCGTCAGAAACACATGTTTTTTCCCCTGTCACACACTGGCTTCTTATCTATCACGGTCCTGCTGTGAACACTGAATCCTCAGAGGAACGAGAGATTTATTACCTCTCGCTGGCAATTAATAATGATGCAGCGAGAGTCAGGCGGAAAAACTGCAACTCCACACAAAAGAGCCGAGCTTCTGCAACATCTATACACTTTCATAGAGGCCTGCTTCATGAATGTGACGTCAGAGGATTATCAGGAAAAAATTATTCAATATATTGTAATATATTAACAGAAAATATTATTCCGTATAGTATACTTAACATTATACGTTATAATTTATTAATTAATTTTATTATGTAAAAAAAATGCCAATTACAAAAAAAAAAAAAAAAAAAAAAAATATATATATATATATATATTATATATATATATATATATATATATATATATATATATATATATATATATATATATATATATATATATATATATATATATATATATATATATATATATATATATCACATTATAAAAATATTTTGTATTATTATAAATAATATATTTTTGATTATTATAAATAAATAAATAAATAAATAAGTAAATGCATACATGCTATTTATATTATTGTAAATTATAAAACATGAATAAATGTCAATATTGGCCAATACATTATAGATTATAATTTATTTATTTTATATATTTTATATATTTTATTTTAAATATATTTTAGATTTTTATATAAAAAAAAAACATAAATGCAATTTATATTATTATAAATTATTAAAAAAAACTGCATGAAGGTGACATAAATGGCATGGCCAATAATCTACAATAAAAGCCTCTTTACTTTTTCCTTTCTTTGCAAGAAAAGCAATCCTCCGATAGCCCCGACGAATCATTCAGCGTTTCATGAACACAAATCAACCACAAATAGACTCCTCGGAGGAAAGTGTGATTTTGAGTTCATCCGCACCCGAGTGAATTCACACGCTCTTTAAATAGCATCCGGTTTCAGTCGGCATTAATCAAACCTGACTCTGTTCTCTCTCCAGACCATCGTGCGCGCAGCATGATCGGCCACGGAGACTATATATCAGCCATGCTGTCCGACATGAGCCGTCTGTCCGTCACCAGCTCCAACTCCCTGCGCAGGAGCAGCCCGTCGGCCCGCAGGAGAGCGCAGTCGCTCGGACGCCTCGGGGAGGTCAGCGAGGCCGATGTGTATCAGTACGAAGCCCTGGACGAGCCTGACCCTCACTGGGACGAGAAATCACGCAACTTCCACAGCGAGAGCAGCACGCCGTACATGGGTCCGAAGAAGAGCGTGATGCTGCAGCCCAACGGCGTTCTGCCCCGCGCCAAATCCACTTACGAGGTCAGCATGAGCGCTCTGGACAGGCCTCCTCCTCCTCCGGCGCTCCCGGCCCCCCCGCCGCCCCCCATCCCTGTCCCGGAGCCGCCCAGGGCCGTGTACCTCGGAGGGGACATCGGGAGCCCGACGGAGAGGCTCATGATGAGACGAGAGTTTCCCATCATGTTCTCACACAACCAGAGACCCATCACCTGCTTCTACAGTCCCACAATGCCACACGGAGACGCTCTCACGCCGGACAGACTGCTGGTCCATCCGCAGAACAGCCCGGGGAGACCGTACTCCTCTTACGACCTGAAGGTAAACCTATGACGTCGAGTCGTTTACCCAACGGTGTTGTTTTTCTCACCACGTTCTTTCGTATTGGCAATTGCTAGTAATTCTGACTTCTGTGGCCAACAGTCTCAGTGATGGAAGCGTCTTCTGACATGCGTTAAATTTAAATTTATGCATTTAGCAGACGCTTTTATCCAAAGCGAGTTACAGTGCATTTAGGCTATCAATTTTTACCTATCATATGTTCCCAGTGGGTCGAACCCCCAACATTGCGCTTGGTATGATGCTTAATAAATAAATGATATTTTAAAACATATTCACATAAAAAGGCAAACCAGCCCACGTCCTTATTTATATTTTCCTTATGTTTCTCTTCTCAATGAAAGGGCGAAGCGGCCATGAGACTCCAGCCTGGATATCTGCACAGTGGCACCAGCAGTCCCCTTGTGAGCGGCACCAGACCTCACAGAGCGGTGCGTTCGTCCTCCAGCTACACCATCGGACTCTCGCCCAACATCAGTTACCGGCCCACCGGGCCAGACCCCTTCATGAGACACTCAGGCTGCCCAAACCCAGGTCTCTACCCCAGACAGGACAGTCCGTCTCAGCCCCGGCCGTCTCCCACCGGCTCTCTAGCCAACAGCCCTCCGGGAACCTGCTCGCCCGCATTCAGACCCCCGCAGCACCCCTCGCCCCGACCGCCGCCCGACCCGCCCAAAGTCACCCACGAGCAGTTCAAGGCCGCGCTGCAGATGGTGGTGGATAAAGGAGACCCGCGCTCGTATCTGGAGAACTTTGTGAAGATCGGCGAGGGTTCGACGGGTGTGGTGTGCATCGCCCGAGAGAAACACAGCGGACGGGTGGTGGCCGTAAAGATGATGGACCTCAGGAGACAACAGCGCAGAGAACTGCTCTTCAATGAGGTGAAAGAACGAATGAGCATAATACTAGGAATGCACGATATTGGAATTTTACCGATATCCGATATGCCGATATTTTGGCCGATACCGATATATTTCCTTTTGTTTGGAAACAGCATCAGGTCTGTGCAGAAATTATAAGCTAAATATTTTTAATTGTGGTTAACTTTTAACAATAACTTATTTGTTAGAATTAAATAAACAATAATGATGGTTTTTGACAGTTCTTTTTAGCTTTTTAAATGACTATAAATAAACTATACATAAATTGCTGCATTTTCCCCCAGAAAAAAAAGCATATATATTTTATTTAGTCAACCTAACATTTTATTTTAAGATTTAACATATTTATATGGTCTAAAGCAAAAGAGTGAAAAATCTTTCAGAGCTTATGATTAGTTTAAAAAAACCACATTACATATTAATGAATAAATCTGTATATATAAAAGTATTTAATTTACAAGTGTCATATTTGTGATTTTTTTTAAATGTAAGCTATAGCTTCTGACCTTTAAATAAAAACATACTCATTATTTTCTGACATTAATTACTGCTATATTTATTCAGAAACACAGTCTAAATGTTATTTTTGTTGGCTATTTTCCTTTTAATTTAATTAAGTAGGCCAACAGCGCCCCCTACAGATTTAAACTCCTTATCGAACGGGTGTTAGGACCCGGGGGAGGCTGGCGCTGTTTACTCTATCACACACCGAATCCGTCATTCTGTACCTGCTTTCACAGATTAAATACAGCGAACCGAACAGTCAATCTAATCATTATTCAGACAAAACGTTGCTTCAAGTATGAGCCACACTGCTGATGTGATCTAATCGCTAGCACACCCTGAGCACATGTGAGTTAGCGCATTCCTCTTATCGGCAAGACATATCGGCATTGTTTTTTATATCAGGCCGATACCGATATTTACAATTAAAGGGTTAGTTTATAGAAGGGTTAGAGAAGACAATGATGAATAAAGTCGTAGTTTTTGCTATTTTTGGACCAAAATGTATTTTCGTTGCTTCAAAAAATTCTAACGGACCCTCTGATGTCACATGGACTACTTTGATGTTTTTCTTACCTTTCTGGACATGGATAGTAGACCGTACACACAGCTTCAATGGAGGGACTGAGAGCTCTCGGACTAAATCTAAAATATCTTAAACTGTGTTCTGAAGATGAATGGAGGTTTTTACAGGTTTGGAACGACATGAGGGTGAGTTATTAATGACATCATTTTGATTATTGGGTGAACTAACCCTTTAAAGCCATTATCGGCCGATTCCGATATTAACCGATAATATTGTGCATCACTACATAATATTAATAAAAAAATTTCAATACTGCTTTTTTATTCAAAATTTCAAATTTACTCACCCTCAGGCCATTCAAGATGTAGAGTAGTTTGTTTATTAATCAGATTTGGAGTTACCGAATATAGAATTTGTTATTCTGAAAATGCAAGTCCCATAACTGCATTTTTTTTCTCATTGAGTAGGCTATCTTGTTCCATTTTGTTACATAAGCGAAAACGGTTTCAAATGACATTGAACCCAGAACATTCAGTCACAAAATGTTTTGAAGGAACAAACAGGTTTTGAAAGGGAAATGTCTAGGGTTATTCATCAATTGTATAATCACAGTGTATGATTTCATACTACCAGAACTGACTCTATTTATTCATATGCAAATAAATAGATGAAACATATATTAATATGAATTAAATATTTGGAACACTGTAAACACAAATCACATTTAATGTCTAAAAGTATATATATTTGACCTCTTGAATATTGAGATATGAATTCTGGTCTGTGTTTAGGTGGTGATTATGAGAGATTACCAGCACAGGAACGTGGTGGAGATGTTCAAGAGCGCCCTGGTGGAGGAGGAGCTGTGGGTCATCATGGAGTATCTGCAGGGAGGAGCTTTAACAAACATTGTGTCTGAAACCAGGTACCACAGCACAACAACTCTGACAACCATGTGATTTCTCCAGCCGTTTCTCATCCTTCTGTTTCATGAAAGATGAGAGAATTGTTTATGTTATCATTGTGATCTCTATAGGATTTAGGAGCCTTTTTATTTTTTTAAATGCCTGTGACCAAAAAACATATGTACATATGTCAATTTATTATTATTTTTGGTCAAAGGCATTTAAAAATCATCTCTTAGGGACTTTATGTATACATAAATAATAAAATAAAATAAAAATTAATTATGTATGTCTTCTACTTTTTATTTTTACATTTTATAATAAAATATCATACATAATTTAAAAACAATACAATAGAACTTAAAATACAATTATATGATACAATATATAATTAGAAAAAATATTTAAAAAATATAATATATAATTTAAAATAAACGAATGCAATATAATATAATATAATTTATTATAAAATAAAATAATTAAATATTTATAATATAATATAATATAATATAATATAATATAATATAATATAATATAATATAATATAATATAATATAATATAATATAATATAATATAATATAATATAATATAATATGCACATCATTTGCAGCCAGCTAATGGATGAAAAACTAAAGACAGACAACATGCAATGACGAATCTTTCACAATAAGACCAGATGTAATTGCCAATCAGTTTTAATTTCAAATCACTTTAAAGTGACAGTTTTTAATGCTAATTCACTGGGATTGCAGTTCTGCGTTTTAGAGGAGCGAAACACAACATCTGGCAGCTCTCAAGGGACTCTGCTCATGTCTGGTGCAGTTACTGACTCCATGTCGTATTACTGTGGTGTTTTATTCATGCCACAAGAGGGTGATGTACAGTTATGGATCCGCTCTCAGCTGTGCATGTATCCTGACACTCCTTACACGACGGCCGACATTGATTTGATTAGACAATCAGTTTAGTGCATGTTCTGATGACATGCAGGGGGAATTTGATTAGTGGTCTAATGAGTTTGGTAAATGCATCTCTGTCTTTGTCTGGTGAGGCACTAGATTTACATGATAGTCTCTCGACTGAAGGACGAGATCTGACCCGAGCAGCAGGCTTTGAACCACACGTTTGCAAACACCATCGATTTTACACGCGGCCCCAGAGAGCACCAGACAACTGAGAGCACAGCAGTTTGACAAGCAATTATATGACATGAATAAATGAAGTAAACCTGATGTGAACGTGAGAAATGTGAGCATACTGTATATACAGAAATATTGAATGTCTTTATATCTACAGACTACAGTATATAAATAATATGAACGACGAACCACAACAATGAAACTAATTAATACAGCAGGATAATCCTAATGTCATGGTTATAAAACAAAAATAAAAAAAATTAAATTAAATTAAATTAAATTAAATTAAATTAAATTAAATTAAATTAAATTAAATTAAATTAAA
This sequence comes from Carassius auratus, assembly GCF_003368295.1. Classification (NCBI taxonomy): domain Eukaryota; kingdom Metazoa; phylum Chordata; class Actinopteri; order Cypriniformes; family Cyprinidae; genus Carassius; species Carassius auratus. Next base: position 101,033 of record NW_020526395.1, on the reverse strand, counting down.
TTAAATTAAATTAAATTAAATTAAAAATAAGTAAAGTTGATATCTATATGTCTATAAATATTAAAATGATTAATATATAAACAATAATAAATGATAATAAATGAACCAAAACCTTCCTTTAGAGCAAGTTAAACATAATGTCATGAATATATAAAGGAAAAAAAAAAATTTGTTTAGTCAACAAATACAATGTCAAATAATATACAAAACAATTAGAAGAATTTTAAATAAAACCATTTTCATAGTGATTTTAAAATAGTTAAATCTAAATAAAATCTAAATTAAATGAAATGTATAATATTATAATATAATAAAATAATAATGCATCAACAAAAACCTAATGTTGTTAATAAACAAGAAAAAAAATGAAAAATTATTAGTCAATTTATATATATATATATATATATATATATATATATATATATATATATATATATATATAAATAAATAAATAAATACAAATACCAAAACAAAAATTGCATGACATGAATAAATTAATAAGCATGCATTACAAAAAACAAACAAAAAAACAAACAAAAAAAACTTTAACTATATATATGCCAGTGGTTTCTTCCCGCCTCGATGAGATGCAAGACTCTGATATATAACAGCACAAAGAGCTCAAGTCACAGTTATACTGAAAAACACCAGATGCGTTGAGAAATGTGTCTGCTGATCTGTGCAGCACAGTTATGTAAGCTCTTGTGTGTGTGTGTGTGTGTGTGTTCAGGCTCAGCGAGGAGCAGATCGCCACCGTGTGTGAAGCTGTGCTGCAGGCGCTGGCGTATCTCCACTCACAGGGCGTCATACACCGAGACATCAAGAGCGACTCCATCCTGCTCTCGCTGGACGGACGGGTGAGTGAAATAAACCCTACTCAAACCAAGAACAGAGACAGAGATACACACAGACAATCAGAAGTGTTGGGGCCAGACACATTCTATTATTATTCATTATTATTATTCTTTTTTAAAGAAACATACATTTATTCAGCATGCATTAATAGATCAAAAGACTAATAAAAGGCATTTATAATATTTATTCGGCATGGATGCATTAAATTTATCAAAATACTAATAAAAGGCTTTTGTAATGGAAAAAAAGACTTATTTTCTATAAATAAATGCTGTTCTTTTGAACTTTCTATTCATCGAACAATCTTAAGTTTCCATAAAAAATATGACATTGATAATAATCAGAAATGTTTGTTGTGCAGCAAATCAGCATATATCTTTTTATGTAATTTATTACGAGGATTCAAAGCTGAATTTTCAGTATTTAATATTTTATTTTATTTATTTTATTTTATTTTATGGTCCATTTAATTTGTTGACTAATTCTTAAAAAAAATTTTTTTTTTGTATATTCATCACCTTAGATTAGAATTTTATTAAATTAATTTATTGCTACAAATATAATATAAATTATATTTTAATTAGTCTTTCAATAATAAATTGTTATATTAATTACAGCTTTATATTAATTATAAATATAATATTGCTATATAGGGTTCCGAAACAGATTTGTTTTCATTTTATTTTATTTTATTCTTTTATCTAATCAAAATCTGTTTACTTCAGAATACATCAGTAATAATAAATTAACTGATTATACAAAAAGAAAAAAAAGTGGAAATTAGTGATCAAATTAAATGGACGTAAATGTATTTAAAATGCTGAAAAACTCAGCTTTGCAGGAACAAGAATAAATGACATGATATAGAATATGTTACAATTGGAAACAGTTATTTGAAACTGTAACAATATTTCAGAATATTACTGTTTTTACTGTATCACTGTTATTCAATGCAGAAGAGACTTTGTGAACTCTCACCCGTCTCCATGTTTCTGACTCAGATCAAGCTGTCAGACTTTGGCTTCTGCGCTCAGATCAGTAAAGATATCCCCAAGAGGAAGTCTCTGGTGGGAACGCCGTACTGGATGGCTCCGGAGGTCATCTCCAAATCCCCGTACGGAACAGAGGTACAGCTGAACACCACCACACAAACACATGAAGCAGACGGTCAGAGTAAAGCAGCGTCTGTGCTGCGTCTGCAGGTGGACGTGTGGTCTCTGGGCATCATGCTGGTGGAGATGGTGGACGGAGAGCCTCCGTACTTCAGTGAGACGCCGGTGGCTGCCATGAAGCGTCTGAGAGACGAGCCGGCACCCACCGTACGCAACCTTCATCAGGTACGAGGAAACCCTCTCCATTAATCACAGAGAGACACACACAGAGATGAACGTCTGCAGAGTTACAGACAGTCGGAACTTCTTACAAACAAACACACAGAACCTTCTATATAAACAATATAGAAATAATAATAAATGAACCCAAACATTCCTTTACAGCAGGCTAAGTTTAATGTCATGAATATACAAAAGAAAAGAAAAAAAGTTAAAAATAAATATTCATTATTCAGTTAAATGGACTGGTCCAAGCCGGAATAATAAAATAAAATATTATAAAATAAAATAAAGCAAAATAAATAAAATAAAATAAAATAAAATAAAATAAAAAAATAACTATCCTTTATTCATTTACACGGTCTGGTCCAACCTGGAAAAATAAAATAAAATAAAATAAAATAAAATAAAATAAAATAAAATTAAAAATAATAACTATCATTTATTCATTTACACAGTTTGGTCCAACCTGGAAAAATAAAATAAAATAAAATAAATGTGAACAATAACTATTAATCATTCAGTTACATGGTCTTGTCCAACCCAAAAGAAAAAAAAGAGAAGAGAAGAAAAGAGAAAGGTGAAAAATATATATAAATGGTCTGGTCCAACCCGGAATAAAATGAAATGAAATAAAATAAAATAAAATCAATTATATGGCATGAATAAATAAGCCTGTATCTTAAAGAGATGTAAATACACACACACACACACACACACACACACACACACATACAGTATAAAATGTAAAAAATAATTAGCTAACAAATTAAACAAGGCTAAATAAAATAATACTACTGCTAATCATAATAAAGAAAACACAGCATATCAAAAAGGTAAAACTGCTTTTGATGTGAAAAGATCCAAAAAGTAAAATAAAAAATAAATACGCACCATATAATATAAAAATAATGTAAAGTCCCATTGTGCCCAAACTGATTCGTATCTGTTTAAACATTAAAATGTGGATGTGTTTGATGTTATTTGGTGCCGTCTGTTTGGTCGGCAGGTGTCCCCGGTGCTGAAGGACTTCCTGAAGCGCATGCTGACCCGGGATCCTCTGGAGCGGGCGAGTGCCACGGACCTCCTGGAGCACCCCTTCCTCCTGCAGGCCAGCTCTCCGCAGTGTCTGGTGCCCCTAGTGGAGCAGTACCGCAAGCGCATGTCCCGCTGCTGAAACCCCTGCTAACATCAGAGCCCCGGCGGTGTCCCTGAGAGGAGATAACCAGTGTGAGACGCACCTCACGCTCCACCATTGAGACGGCTGCTATGAGGAATGGACTCCATAAAGCCTTTTTCTTCTACATGAGGACGTCTTAGTGGAGCTTAAAAGGCGGTGAATCAGAGAAGAAGTGCGTCTGACTGAAATGCGTGTTATCGTGACTCGCATCGAATCCGTGGCCGCAGAAACCTGAACGAGCCATGGTTTAGATTTTATAATGCTTTCACATAATGATCTCACTGTTGTTGTTGTTCTCTACAGCTGACACAACTTTACAATCGCTAACAATTTAAAATAAGTTTCTATTAGTTAACAGGTAAAGCATTTATTCATCTCGGTTGATGTTAGTTCCAACATTTACTAATACATTAATAACAACAAAAATAAACTAAAATCGTATCTTAATATTATTTAATGGACCTGATATGAACTAAAACTGTAACAAATGTTGGGTAATGCATTAATATTCATTGTAAGGCATCACCTTAATATTTATTATCTACAAACTGGAATTATATATTACAGTCGATGATGTTAATTCAGTTGATGTGCATCACAAGTTAAATGTATATTAAATTTAAATTTTAATTTAAACACCTTGCTCATTTAGTCAGATGTTAATGTATTACTAAAGGGAGATATATTAAAATACATTTATAAAACATGTCAACTGCTTCAAATGTGGCTTATCCAATTAAATTAAATTAAATTAAATTAAATTAAATTAAATTAAATTAAATTAAATTAAATTAAATTAAATAATTTTTTTTAATTAAATTAAATAATTTAAATTAAATTAAATTAAATCAGGCAGCTTCAAATCTGGCTCACTAATCTCATACAAAATAATAAATTAAATTAAATTAAAAATTAAATTAAATTAAAAATTAAATAAAAAAGAAAAATTAAATTAAATTAAATTCATAAATTATTTATTAATATATGAATTACATTTAATTTAATTTAATTTAATTTAGTTTAAAACAAAATAAGCGTTTTGGGTTGAGTTTCCATCAAATGATCAAAAATCGTCAAACATCATAAATTGCTAATACATTTCACAATTAAATAAAAGGAAATGCCACATTGAATTAACCATGAAGTCGAAAGACTGAAACAGTATTTTCTCCTAAAACGCACTCCAACAATCAATTTTTACAATTTCATAATATCATTGTTCTGTTACCGTGACATAAAACTACTTGCACTATGAATTTGGTCATAATGCAGATCTTTACTTTCAACAACCGATGACAGTGTGCTACGTTCACCTCACATTTACCAGTTTAAATGGCAATATTTAATCCAGAATCAGCGTGGATTCGGTCAGAGATTTAACGCCACAGAAGGCTCATATTTCCCCTGTGTTGTTACGGCTCGTGTAAGACTGGCTTGCATGGCTAAACAGTGGCTTAATCTTAATCTGAGGAACAGGCGGTGAAACGATGTCAAGTGTTTGAAACCTTTCTATGAGCCATTGTAACCAACTGTATATATTTTAATGAGCTATTTATTATTATTTTTCAATGGATTGACGAGCACCTGCTTTTGGAAAGGGTGCTGTGACTGGTTTGTAAACTGTGTAAATATTGCATCTGAGCTAGAGAGGTGTTCCTGATTCCTTAAACCGCTGTCAGACATCAGAAGAACAAATAATGTACATAATCAGAGTGAGAAACGAACCATATTTGCATTCGTTTAATAATGAGTGAGGAAAGGATAAGTCTGTTTATTGGTGTGTGTGTGTGTGTGTGTGTTTGTGTGTGTTTACATTTTGGATGCAGCTTTCATTGTGATATTTTCAGATCCTACCAGTTTGTACTGTGATGTTTCCTAAATGATTATACTGACAGATTAAAGGAGAGGATTTGGGTCTTGGGCCGATCACACTGGAAGCATTTCTGCATTTTTTTTTTTAATTGTTGATCTTTATGCAAATATTAATCTCATGCAAAATGAAAATTATTTATTGTTCCAAACCTTTATACAGTTAATTATTATTATTATTATTAATAAACATGAGCAATTTTTGTTGTTTGTTGCAATTATAAAAATAAAAAAAAATTGCTACAGAAATATTTAAACAAAAAGGTTACTGCAACATTCTATCTTACAATTCAGTTTTTTTTTTCTTTCTCAGAATTGTGAAAAAAAACCCCTCAGAATTACAAGATATTAAATCATAATTGCAAGATATAAATTATGATGATAAATACTATGAATTACAAATAAACTGAATAACTTGTGATGAACTATTGTTATAGAACTGTAAGATATAAACTCATCTTTCTAAGGAAAAAATCTGAATTGTAACGAACTCAAAATTCTGACTTTTTTTCTCATAATTGCGATTGCAATTAACTTTTTTATTTTTTATTCTGAATTCAGACAAATTGTAATTTAAACTGAGAATCTTTTATTTTTTTTTCTCTTAATTCTGTTTATATTTCAAATTTTTTTTGTCTCATAATTGAATGAAACGAAGTCTGAAATTATGTGATAAAAAGTTGCAAGGACCTTTCTTATTTTCATACTTTTATTTTAAAAATTCTATACAGTGGTGTAGAAGCAATAAAAATAACACATTGAATTGAATATGAAATTTTCAAATATAAAAACTGAAACAGTATTTTTTGTATCGTAGAAAACTTCAACAATCTTTTGTTTTATTTTCAACTTTGCAGTGTAGAGGACACGACAAAACAAGACAAAAAAAAACTAAACACGCACCAACAGTTCAAAATATCACTATTTATTCAAAGACTTTAAGTCTTTTTGTTAGGAACAGACTCAAATTTATTTAATTTTGTCCAAACCGAACTTCAAAGTGCAAGAATATAGAAATTAGATTTGTGGAAGGCTATTGAATAACGACAGGCTGTTCCACACAAATCCGTGTCATATTAAGTTAAAAGTGTTTCCGAACTCTTTCTTGAATCGCACTCGGTCTGTGTTTGAATGCAGGAATGCATCTGGTGCGAGCGAGCCCTCATTAGTTTGCACTGCCCTGTGTTTGTGTACATGACGCAGCTGGGGACACATGACTCAGAAACAACCTTCTTTCCACAACATGTGTGATGTGCTTGTTTGAATGATGGCTGTTGATGACAAGAACCATACATTTAATTTTTTTAAAGAATAAATCATGCATATTAAAAAAAAAAAAACACTGATATCAAGTTTTATTTCTTATACCGAGGTGCTTTAAGCATACACAAGTGCTTTATTCATATATTTGCCCCTTTCACACAAATGCCTTGAGTTGTTTCATGTATTTTTGTCTATGAAAGAATGCAGAATACAAACTATTTACATTATAGATATGCATTTACAAATCACAAACATTTGACTGAAAACAAAATGCTTATAAAAATAGGTGATTAAAGCATGTAAGTACTTAATGCACAGCCACTCTTTAGCAGTGCATAATAATTAAATTAGCTGAAGAACGTTAATTAATCTAGGGAGGCATTTAAAAAGACCTTGAGAACAGCCGCAGTTAACAAAAAGTCTCGAGTGAGCTGGAGTTCTTGCTTTTATAATGTCTTTGCCATAGTCATAAACATCTTCCTGAATGCCCATCCGAGTGTTTTAATCTAAACATGTGTTTAAAAGCTCATTTTGGAGCAGGATTGCTCTCAAACTCGCATCTCACCGCGCTGATGCTGTCCACACTCGGCTGGCTGTTCACTATCATGTGTGTGTGTGAGAACGGGAAGGTCTCGGACCGGGACATCTTCCCTTTACCGTGTCCGGCGTCTCTGGGATAGTCTGTGATGTGTCGCATGACTTCAGGAGCCGTGAATCTGCGCAGGAGTCTGTTCCCGAATCCAGAGAGCCCAGAAGAGCGAGGTTTGATCCGTTCAGGTTCGAGTTCTTCACGACTGAACAGAAGTTTGCTCTGCTTGGTCGTTTTGGGAACGCTGCCACGCTTCTGCAAATGTTTTCTGATCTCAAAGTCGCCGGCGACAGTCCTGCTGTAGAACTTCGCCACAAGAGGTTTTTCGTCTTGTAGTGACGCTCTTTTGAATTTGCTCGCAGATCTGTTGGTTTCATGCACGTCGCCCTGATAGGATTGTTTTCTTGCAGTTCGGAGGTCAAGATTAAACAAGTTGTTTTTTCCCCGGAGAGGTGCATGGACGTCCGTCTCACGTTCTGCACTTCCAGTGCTTCCAATATCTTTCAGCACCGAGTTTTGGATCTGTTTTGACGCGAACACCAGATCTGGTCCGTCTTCGGATCTGATGAGGCTTTGGTTGGCGTCTGGACGTCTGAAGCGGATCCGCAGGTTGTTGCTGTCACTAACACACAGCTCTCTCTGAAACAAGGCCGGAAGGATTTCCTCGTGTTTGCTTTGGATTTGTTTGGAGAACCTCTCTAGAACCTGCTTTGGGAGGCGCCTGGGACACCGCAGGTCTTCGGCGGGTTCTCCGGTGCTGTTTGTCGGACTCACAATCTTCTTTCCGCACCCGTTGAGGGTCTGAACGCACTGGTTGTGCCCGAAGAAGTCAGCAACTTGGATAGCCGAGTGACCGGCGTGATTCGTGCGATCCAGTCGCAAACCGAGCTTCTTAAACGCCCGGATTAAGAACTCCAAGATTTGGCTGTGTCCTCCGCACGCGGCGTACATGAGCGCACTGTTTCCCCACGTGTCCGTGAGCTCTGGATCAGCGTTGAATTGCACGAGGAGCTTCACCGAATCCAAGTGTCCGTGCTCGCACGCCAGACTCAATGCTGTGCGTCCGTGGTCATCCCGGGCGGTAACATCTGCACCTTTTTCCAGAAGCAATTGAGTGAATTTGGATCTTGTTGCGTGCTCTTGAAGGCACACGGCGTGCATTAGAAGCGTACGCCCGTTTTCGGCTTTCCCGTTGATGATGCGCCCATCCAACGCGTCCAGGACGAACCGAGCCAAGTGGACTTTCCCGCTCTGCATGGCTTCCAGGAAGGTTTTGGTGCCAGATCCCTGAGACAAGTCCTTCGGCCTCAGCATCATGATCTGGAGTAAGTTTGTGGTGGTTATTCGCAGGCAGCTCAGAGTTTCCGAGTCTCACTTGAGAAACAGTCTGTGTTTTTATACCTTCACCCTCTGCGTGTTGCTACGGAAACAGCCATCGGAGAGCGGCGATGCTGCTATGGGTCCATTCACAACCACCTCCTCTTTTCTCAACCAGGAGGGGAGAGAGATGCTCTAATTCGATGACAAGAATTACTCGGTGGTAAAAACACGGGTTTGTTTTATTCTCCTGTCAGGTTGGATATAAAAGGAGCCGTTGCCTGAGCAACAGCGTTAATAGACTTCTCTTTGGGTGTATAAAAATACATGTATATACAGAAGAGGTTGAAAGACAGAGTGCTTTGTAAGGTTTATAAAAGTCTATTATGGATGTTTAAATCCCTGAGTCATGCTTGATGAACCTGCAGTGACGGGTCGTTAGTATGCAGATTAACACTCCTTCTGATGAAACTAATGTTCACTCCAACATCTGCTCCAAAGCTCATTTACAAAGAGATGCCATATTTATTTTCACAACACTTTTAATTAACTTCAGTTATTTCTTATTAGAAGTGTTAAATTATTTGATGCCAAGTCAGGCATCACTGTAACTACTGCTCATATTGGTTTAGAGATCATATCGTAGTTCCCATATCATATATAACATCACACATCATTCATACATTGCAAAAAAATACATCATAATTTCATACATCACTTCTCATACATCGTTTCATACATCATATCTCAACTGGCACACCTCATATATATCATAATTTTTCTTATCTCATACTTTTATTATGAAGTATCTAATTTCTATCAAGTATCTAATTTCTTATGCATTATATCTCATACATCATATCTCATTCTTCAGACATATCTCACATTTCACAATTCATTCATCATATATAATTTTTCATATAAAATCTCATATATCACACAGTTCATCATATGGATGGATGTGCTGTTCAGAGCATGGTAACTACAGTAATTATCAAAGAGGGGAAGAGATGCACCCCGTTTGGCCAGGGGTGTTTTTATACCACAGACAAGGTTTGAGAAGGAAAAAATCATTATGAAAATATAATTATATTTTCCTTAAAATGTTCTTCCTAACCTCAGGCCTTATTATCGTGTCATATATAACTGTGATGTTCTGTAAAACCATAAACTTTAAAACACTTTAAAACACAAGTCCATATCAGCAACAAAAATATATCTTGACTCCATATAGTGGTTATTTTGGAAAAAATCCCAGGTATTTTGAGCAGTAGGATTAAAAATAAAAGTGCTAATATAAAATTAAATTAGCCTATATAAAATTGCAAACATCTATCTTTCAGTACTTTTTTACTTAAGTACATAACAAATTGAGTAGGCTACTTTTGGACTTTCATTTGAGTAAAATTAAAAAAGGAGTACTTATTTTATTATAGGCTGTACTTTTACTCAAGTTTATTTATTTAATTTTAACTTTTTATTCATCAAAGAATCCTGAAAAAAGTATCACAGATTCCAAAATAATATTGGGTAGCACAACTATTAATAGTTCTAATAATAAATCATCATATTTTCATGATTTCTAAAGATCATGTGACACTGAAGACTGGAGGAATGATGCTGAAAATACAGCAAATAGATTATATTTTAAAGGATATTAAAATAGAAACCATTATTTTATTTTGATAATTTAGAATTATTACTGAAATACAACCTTTTTTGTGTCAAACAGTTCATTGAACAATAATAAATGAAGTACCTGAAGCTGACAATGAAGTAAATGTATAATAATTAGCAAAGATGATTAATTTAGCGCTGTAAACGCGCGTGTGTGGGGCGGAGACGCGCCGTGGAGCGTCAGATGCGCGTGAGGACCAAACACAGCAGAACGGTAGGAAACTTCACTCCTCTTATTATTTCTCTTTTAATATAGCTATTTATTTTTAGATACGTGATCTCAGCGACTCGGTTGATTCAGATCGGCACTTCGGAGCATGTTCGCGACTCGGTTGATTCAGATCGGCACTTCGGAGCCAGTTCGCAACTCGGTTGATTCAGATCGGCACTTCGGAGCCAGTTCGCGACTCGGTTGATTCAGATCGGCACTTCGGAGCATGTTCGCGACTCGGTTTATTCAGATCGGCACTTCGGAGCCAGTTCGCGACTCGGTTGATTCAGATCGGCACTTCGGAGCCAGTTCGCGACTCGGTTGATTCAGATCGGCACTTCGGAGCATGTTCACGACTCGGTTGATTCAGATCGGCACTTCGGAGCATGTTCGCGACTCGGTTGATTCAGATCGGCACTTCGGAGCATGTTCGTGACTCGGTTGATTCAGATCGGCACTTCGGAGCATGTTCGCGACTCGGTTGATTCAGATCGGCACTTCGGAGCCTGTTCGCGACTCGGTTGATTCAGATCGGCACTTCGGAGCCAGTTCGCGACTCGGTTGATTCAGATCGGCACTTCGGAGCATGTTCGCGACTCGGTTTATTCAGATCGGCACTTCGGAGCCAGTTCGTGACTCGGTTGATTCAGATCGGCACTTCGGAGCCAGTTCGCGACTCGGTTGATTCAGATCGGCACTTCGGAGCATGTTCGCGACTCGGTTGATTCAGATCGGCACTTCGGAGCATGTTCGCGACTCGGTTGATTCAGATCAGCACTTCGGAGCCTCTTCGCGACTCGGATGATTCAGATCGGCACTTCGGAGCATGTTCGTGACTCGGTTGATTCAGATCAGCACTTCGGAGCCTCTTCGCGACTCGGTTGATTCAGATCGGCACTTCGGAGCATGTTCGCGACTCGGTTGATTCAGATCGGCACTTCGGAGCATGTTCGTGACTCGGTTGATTCAGATCAGCACTTCGGAGCCTCTTCGCGACTCGGATGATTCAGATCGGCACTTCGGAGCATGTTCGTGACTCGGTTGATTCAGATCAGCACTTCGGAGCCTCTTCGCGACTCGGTTGATTCAGATCGGCACTTCGGAGCATGTTCGCGACTCGGTTGATTCAGATCGGCACTTCGGAGCATGTTCGTGACTCGGTTGATTCAGATCAGCACTTCGGAGCCTCTTCGCGACTCGGTTGATTCAGATCGGCACTTCGGAGCATGTTCGCGACTCGGTTGCAGGGCCGTGCACACACCTTTTGAGGGGCATGTGCTGAAACTGAAAAAGGGCACCCCCCTCCCTTTTTTATATCAATTATATATATTCTCTTTTTTAGCTATTCTTTTTGGTTTTATAAGCTTATTTGTATTATTTGGTTAACATGATTATGAATGACATTGAGAAGAGGGGAAGGTGAGCAATGAGTCAAGTATTTTTGACAAACTTTTTTGAAATATAATTTAAGTAATTATGTCCAACTCAGTTCCAGATTATAAGAGACTATAGCCATACCGTTACTATAACATATCCAACATGTATCCGCATACCTGGCAAAAATTTGATACTGTGGTGGACCAGGGATGTTGGTCTCTTGAAGGTCTCTTATTCACTACACTTTCCCTAAAATAAGCCAGCAATGAAAAAAAAAAAAAAAAATAGTGTGAAAAGTACAGTTGCAGTGAAAAGCATTTCTGAAGGATCACGTGACACTGAAGAGTACTGAACTGGAGTAATGATGCTGAAAATTCAGCTTTGATCATAAAAATAAATTACATTTTAAAATATATTCAAATAGAAAACAGTGATTTAAAATGGTAAAAATATTACACAATATTACAGATTTTGCTGTATTTTGGATCAAATAAATGAAGCCTTGGAATTAATCATGAATTACATTCTGCATGATAAAATATAAAGATTTCACAGTGATCTTCTGTAACTTTTTTTTAGTTACTACTACATTACTGTAAGTAAAACCATCTTTTACTACATTTTATACATGTGAGGACGAGCGGAGAGTATACCATAACATGATTAGCCGAAATGTTAATAAATTAAGTGCATCAGCAATCATAAATCAAAGAAGAAATTTCTTAGAAATATATTTTATGTAGATGACGAGGATCACTCGTCGCTTTGTGTAAGTTCCAGTACGAGCGGGGGGCGCACCTGTTATGATTTCCCGATGGTAAAAACAAATTATATGTTGTTGTATTACTTATCAATACATCCTTTTTGACCAGCCAATGTGTGCAAATGTGAATTTTTTTTGTCCGTCATTTAAACGGCGACGGCGCCTGCCACTGCCGGCATCACATTAAATTTGCATCTACAGGTTACAAACTAGTTTTTGTAGCTATAGACGGAGCGCTCAGTTTTTCCTGTGGTAAAATGCATTTGGCCAAAATTTAATTTTATAAAAGATGAAATGCTACTGTATGCACAGGCTATTTAAGTGTTGGCTATGTATCGGCTATGACTAGATGGCAAATGCTAGCCCTCTCTCTCAGGCGATGTCCCACATGTCTCAGTCAGTGAGTCAGTCAGACATCAAATAAATAAAATATGAGCCTTTATAGACATAGTGTTTTGTAATACTTATTCAAACAACAAGATATTTATTTACCCTTCGCAAAACTTTGTTCAGCTCAGCTGTTGCATACTGTGCGGCTGCTGTTGAACTTCAGTTGATTCAATGAATATAGAGGGGGCGGAGTTATCAGCTTACTGACAGCTTGAGGATCGAATAAGATTTATACAAGCTCGTTTTAAGAACTTTCATTTGCGAAATATTTGTAAAACAGACAGACAGACGTAAAGTGTGACCAATAGCATTGATAAAAAAAAAAAAAAAACACCAAAAAAAAAAAGGGCACTTCGGAGTGTAATGGCAAAAAGGGCATGTGCTCTGCACAGGTTGAGCCCTACCTGTGCACGTGCCTGCTCGGTTGATTCAGATCAGGACTTCGGAGCCTGTTCGCGACTCGGTTGATTCAGGTCGGCACTTCGGAGCCTGTTCGCGACTCGGTTGATTCAGATCGGCACTTCGGAGCCTGTTCGCGACTCGGTTGAATCAGATCGGCACTTCGGAGCATGTTCGCGACTCGGTTGAATCAGATCGGCACTTCGGAGCCTGTTCGCGACTCGGTTGATTCAGATCGGCACTTCGGAGCCTGTTCGCGACTCGGTTGATTCAGATCGGCACTTCGGAGCATGTTCGCGACTCGGTTGAATCAGATCGGCACTTCGGAGCCTGTTCGCGACTCGGTTGAATCAGATCGGCACTTCGGAGCATGTTCGCGACTCGGTTGATTCAGATCGGCACTTCGGAGCCTGTTCGCGACTCGGTTGATTCAGATCGGCACTTCGGAGCATGTTTGAGATTTTTTTTAAATTCAGATCTGGACATCGAAGCAGTAAGTGTTTGACAAACAGTTAATTGGTCATAAATGAATATTTGGACTTGAGGCTTTTTTTTACCTGTCGATTCAGCATGGACCCACACACAAAGGTGGATACACTCTGGACTTAATCATCAGTAGGGCTCTAAACTTTTCCTCCATTGTTATTAAGGACGTTATTCATAACTATTTATAATTATATTTTCCTTAAAATCTTCAGGCCTTATTATCATGTCATATATAACTGTGACGTTCTGCAAAACAACAAACTTTAAAATACTTTGTTCTTACGGGTGAAGATCAGATTATCATCTCTGTTTTCTCTCAGGTTCATCACAGTGTAAGCTTCACAGTGAACATTACTCTCGTAAGCCTAGTCCATATCAACAACAAAAATATATCTCGACTCCATATAGTGGTTATTTTGGAAAAAATCCCAGGTATTTTGAGCAGTAGGATTATAAAAATAAAAAAATGTGCTAGTAAAAATTAAATTAGCCTATATAAAATTGCAAACATCTATTTTTCAGTACTTTTTTACTTAAGTACATAAAAAAATTTAGTACTTTTGTACTTTCACTTGAGTAAAATTGAAAAAGGAGTACTTTTAATTTTACTGGAGTAATATTTTATTATACGGATCTGTACTTTTACTCTTGTTCTTCGTCCACCATTGGCAATGGGTTTGAAATGTATACCTTAAATGCAGTGTAAGTCGCTTTGGATAAAATCAGCTGCCAAATAACCATAAATATGATCCAGTTAACAAAGTCACCCTGAAAATCTTCCTGAGTTAAAGTCACCAGCGCATCAGGTCACTTTGATCACTCCAAACCAGACACAAATCTCTAGCTGCAGGTTATTGGATTTCCCACAACCAGGACGACCTGCTGCTTGGATGTTGGTGATATTATCTACATAATGACACACGTGGCGTGGACGGGTGCTGCTTCACCGAGACACTGCTGGGTAATTCAATTTATGATCAAAATAATCTCCACTTGAAAATCTCTTTTAGGTGGACATGACTACTATAAACATCGGAGAAACTCAAGAAGATGTGGATCAGTCGGTTTCTGAGAACGGATCAGTGATTAACAGAGATGAAATAAAGCAGGTCAACAAAACAGTCCTGATGTGGAATGATGTTTCTATTCCCAGTAAATTGCTGGAAGCAGAAAATTCAAAATTTCAGCATAAAACTATAGTTTCAGTCTATTACTGACATAAAACACATGACTTCAGAAGACTTGACATCTCATATATCTGATTTCTCATGCATTATATCTCATATATCAAATATGATGAAAAAGCAAATATAACTTCAGAAGACTGGGAATATATTAAATCCAAGTTTTTCCCAATTCAATTTTATTTTTATTGCGCTCGTGCGCACACACAAACACATATACAGGCCAAATCAAACAGTTTCCAATTCTGTTTTTTTTTTTTTATTAATTTGAGAAATTTAGACATTTCAGGCCAAATCTAAAACCATTTTTCCAATTTTATTTATTTATTAGTTTTTTTTTTTATGTAGAAAGTTAGTGATTCAGATTTTTTTAAAATAAATTTTAGTTCAAATTTTGTTTTTCATTTGTGTTTATATTTGTAAAAAGGTACTGTAGAAATGTATTTATTAAAGACATTTTAAGCCTCATGAACCAAAAAAAATTCTTATTTTTATTAATGTGTTTAGAAACTTTTATTTTTTATTTTTTCTTCACATTTCTTTATTTAAACTGTTACATAGAATTGTATTTTATATATATTACACCTATTTAATATTTATTGCTGATCTCTATGTAAGGTGACCGTTGTTTTTTTTCTTCTTCTTTTTTTTCAGTCCATTTTTTTGGAAAGTGCCATTCACAAAACCATTTAAATGAAAAATGTTGAAAATTTTGCAGATAAATGTTTAAAATTTCTTGATGCATTAATCCAGATATTATTTAAGATGCATTGTGTGCAAACTGAGACTGTCTTGTCTGTAGATGTAGTAGAATGTATGGAACTGAAACAAATAAATCTATATAGAAATAGATTATTTAATTATCTATTATTTTACAATTTTATTCAGATGTTTTGAAGCTGTAGATGTAGCACTTATGGAACTGATGCATGTGTGCAATTTATTAATAAATAAATAAACGTATAAATTATTGAATTATTTAAATAGAAATTTATTGTTTAATCACAATGTGATGATGGAGCAAAAATCTGTCCTGGGGCACAAGATTAATTAATAATTAAACTCACTCAATCCCTCTGGTGAATGACATATTTAAACACTAGATTAAGAGAATTGACTCACTTTAACTCTTTCATGGCTGTATCTTACCAGCAGCAGCACTGATTGATTGGCAGATTGCTGAAAACTTGTTGCATGTTGATGCCGACTGATGTAAACGTCATTGACTTCTGCTTCGGCAGGGTTCAGAGCGCGTCTGGACCGTATGGACGGACGGAAGCATGTGTGGATCCTGCTGGGATTTCTCACTTACAGCTTAAACACAGCTTGGACCTGCTTCGTTCTCACAGTGTCTTATATTCAAAGATACGAGCGTAATTAAAAATCAGCAAGTGTTCAGATCGCAGTAGCTCTTGATGAGCTTATGAATATGATCCATGCATTCAAACTGCGAACAGCAATTCATACATGATTAAGAGTTTTTTCTTTTCATCCGTGTAGAATTTTGCTACAGAATAAAGTATCTATTAGTAAAAATATGACTGCATGTACAGTATATCTTTAATGCAATGCAAGTCTCTTTGGATTAAAGTGTCTGCTAAATATAAAAGCATTGGTTTTGTGCACCTTATACAGAAGAGAATACAGAAGAAGTGTGAATGAGAATTGAATATGTTAGATTTTTTTTTCTTTTTGCTATTTTTGTCAAATAGCTCTAACACTCCACATATATTCAATTCTCATTCACACTTCTTATATATAGATTCACGTTTAAATACAGTTCTGAATAAAAAAAAAAATCAAAATAAAATTCTAAATATACACATTTCAAAATAAATACATTTCCAAACAAACAAAACAAAATTGGAACATGCCCTTAAACGTTTAAATACATTTCTAAACAAATGTCTAAATACATTTCTCAAATTAATTTATAAATGTCTAAATAAATTTCCAGATAAACAAAATCTGTAAATAAATGTAAAATTAATTTCTAAAAGAAAGAATGAAAGAAAAAAGATTTGGCTTGAATATAGCCATCAATCAGAATCGACTAAGCAGTTTGTCTAAAATGTGTAATCAATACAATTTTAAATATATGTCTAAAATTTCTGGATAAACCATGTTTATTTTTCAAAAAGATTTGGCCTGAAGTATTGGCTAGCAGTCCTTAATCAACCCAGTAAAAACTCCATTGAAGAATTCTTTAGTTTGTTCTTAAATTCCTGGTGAAGGGAGACGTATAAAAGAGGAGACGTATATAAAAAAGTAGATGTGAACTGAATGGACACGATGGATGTGGGTTCAAAACACCTCACTGGAATAACCTGGTCTTTTCATTTTAATAGAGAGATGACTTGGATGTAAACATGGATTTCATATGGAAAACATTCTTCATTTCAATAAGTTCAACATAAGTTCAGACAGAAAGCAGCTGTAAAACTCAAGCCCAATTTGCATGCAATTCATCCTAAAGTTTCAGAATTAGTGCATCCAAAAACACAAGGAAAAAACATATGCATCCAAAAAAATGAAGAAAAAACATGTTGAAAAAAAGTATATGCATCCAAAAATGTGGAAAAACATGCATCCAAAAACATTTTGAAACGAGGCCATTGTGCCTAAAAACATGTAAAATAAAAACATGAATCCAAAAATGTTTGAAAAAACATATGCATTCAAAAACATGTTTAAATAACATATGCAGGTGTAAAAAAAAAATGGATCCAAAAACATGTTGACAAAATATATGTATCTAAAAACATTTTGAAAAAAGCATATGCATCCAAAACGTGACGAAAAACATGCATCTGAAGATGTTGAAAGAAGCATATGCATCCAAAAACATGTTGAAAAAATATGCATCTAAGAACATTTAAAAAAAAAAAAAAAAATGAATCCAAAACTAAAAAAAAAAATGCATCTAAAAATATAAGTTGAAATTTTTTTTTTAAAAAGCATGCATTCAAAAATATGAAAAAAAAGGCACTTAAAAAAACAAAAACCAAGAAAAGCATGCATTGGGGTGTGGAAAATGAAAAGGGAAATGGATTTAGCTAGATGATAGCAGTATGTAGACTAATTCTTTTAACAAAACCGAGAGCAAAGTATTTTTGCATTATTCCACAGGGAATAATGGGAAATGTAATTGTCACACATCAGTCACCTTTTTTCTTCAAAAACAGCACTCAAATTGTGAACAAATTAATCCGTACAGTCAACATTCGCCATAAGAGCTAACAGCTTCCACTGTGATTCATTAACTGATGCCTTCAATTCTGAACTCAAAGAAAATCTTGAGTTCCCCCACTGATAATTACAACATTCACATGCACTCATCTCATACAATCACTGCGACATGACTGAAGGAAACACAATAGCCATGAAATACAGGCATTACAGCAATTTCCTCATGTTGCATCTGTCATGTCTTCCTGAAGAGACAGAACATACAGGGACAGCGGGAAAGCTATGTGCATGTTCAGAACAATTGAAAACACCGTAAATCAGGAAGGTTTTTAATTAAGACAGATTTCGGTTCTGTTATCAGGCGTATCTTTGATGCTTTTCTTTTGCAACAGATTTGAATGCGTGTGCGTGTTTAAGCAGCTGACAGACTTGATTCAGTTCACTAGCTTCTACCTGGTCAGATGCAACAAACACTTTCTAGAAAGAACTAAACACTAAATAACATCAACTCTTTGAAATTTGTACGTTTAATGGGCAGAAACTCTAATCATAAAATCTGCACTTGATTTCTTTCGCTCTCCTCTGGAACCATTCGAGGGCAGACACTATTGTGCATTGATCTAATATTTCTATTATTATTCCATCATATCCATTTAAGTTAAATTTAGCACTAAATACCACAGGAAAATAAAAACTGTGGGCTGTCAGTTTACACGCCAGTCGAATGGCCTGTTCCTATCTAAATGGACATTTCTTAGGTTAGATGTTTTTTATATTTTATATTTAAAAATAAACATACAATGCAGCAATGAATCCACTCAATCTACTCGCGTTCATGAAGCATTTCCACACCTGAACGCACTCAAGAGTCTTTATAAACCTGCGTGTGATTGAGATTAATAATGAGAACATCTCTGTCATTGGTCAGTGAGGCTCAGTGATTGGTTCCATCATTTCCCACAGGCCACGCCCCCTTAGGACCCGCCCACTGCTCTTCACAGCACAAAACAAGTGTAAAATTGCATCCTAACATACTATTTCTGAAATATATAGTGTTTATACAAAAGTAAATAAAAAATGGAAAGACTATTTTAACCATATTTCGAAGTCAATAGAAATAATTATGAAATTACATAGAAAGATGGATTAAATTGGATGTTGATGTTCACATAATTCAGATGATTGCATATGATATAAATTTAAACTATATTACATTTTTTTTAAAGTGTTATATTGTATCATTGAAATATTATTATTATTGTTTTAATTAATATTTTTAGTTTATTTTATAAAAGATTTTCCATTATTTTAACTCATCAAGGTAATTTAACCAATTTCAACTCAGTTTATTTAAGAAGGTATACAAGATTCAACCTTTTTTATAAAACGGTATATATTTTAGGTAGGACAATTTAACATATTTTAGTATAAATATATTATACAATAATAATATTTGAAAGTAATAAACTGTAATATATTTCAGCAGTATAATGTAATATATTTATTAAATTTGATGATACTTAAAACATTTTAAATAGTTGAAATAGGTGTTTTTTTTTTTTTTTTTTTTTTTTTTGTCATATTTATCATCCCATGAATCAAATTGGTTTTAATAAGTAGCATATACAGTTTCTGGAGTGTGATCCATACATGTTCACTTAATGCAAATAAGCATCATATAAAAGCACTCAAACCAATCTGTAAGTGAACCTGAGTCCATCAATGATGTGACTATTATCTCAGCAGGACGGCAATCAGAATAAGATGCTGCCAACTTTAAAGAAGTGCCAATGCTGGAGACAGAAGAGACCAAAGACCCTCTTTACCCTTCTGAACCATCAATTATCAACTCCCACGGCCGGGACGACTGTCATCGCTAATATCTGCTTTCCTTCGTCTGAGGTTTACTGTCCAGTGGAGCTTGTCGGCTGTTTGTCTTATTATGTAACGGTTGGAGATTTCCTGCTCACAGCTGCAGTGTCTCTGTGGACAAAGTCTTTATATGTCTCCTCCTATATGTCATGCAAACGCACTTCAATGAGGATAGACCCACATTACAATACAGTTGATCAAGATTATGTTGTAAAATGCCTTAAAATCTGATAACAATGCATTTATGGGCATATTTTGCGACAGAGCTCTGAATGTTTTCATTCCTTGGGAAAAAAGAAGTGCAGTTAATTGTACTAAATGTGTACTTCAATTTTTAAAAGTAAGTATATTTAAAAAAATCACACTTTCTAAACACACTTAAGTATACTTTTAAAAAGTGCAAATTAAACATTTGAACTTAAAGTACATTTTAAATCATGTTTTAATAATCTGTTGTTTTCATGCTTTTAAGAAGTACACTTGTTTTGATGTGTTGACTAACATACTAACGCACATCTAAAGTATTTCAGTATAATTTGACTAGATTTTTTGTGTTATTTGATATTACAATTAAATTTTATGAACATTCGTATGCTTTTACATTATAAATACATTACATGCCATAGACGTTTAAACAGAAATTACATTAAAGTATTTTTTATTTTATCATAAATTCTTGTAATTACATTTGGCAGATTTTTTTTTTTTCAAAGACAATAGAAGTAATTCTGAAATTAAATTAAATTAAAAATGTATTTAAAAGTGGATCAAAAAAGCACTTTTAAGTTCAATGCATTTATAAATAATACGTTTTCATTTAATTGCAAATAACATACAATTGTCTGAAATAGTGTTATTTAATTTATAAAATTTGAGACACAAGTATTTTGTGGCTTTTGTCATCTTGGCAGCGCGTCACCGAGCGTCATAATCGAAAATGTGCAAAAAGGCGGGAGCTAGTGGCTGAAACCACGCCCACCTAGCTCAACAGTGGTGACATCAGCGGCAATCCACCTGTCACTCAAGTGGCTGAGCCCTTAACTATGCAGAAATGTAAGGCTTAATATAATTTAAACGGATGAGATATAAAAAAAATTCACCCCCCTCAAAGTTGTCATGAGGGACAAAATTTGCTATATAGACCAAAATAATTTTTATACAAGTCTGTAAACGTTTTTTTCTGCTGTAAAGTTGGGCATTTTAACATGGATAGTCCAACGCTATCACACGACCAATTCGTACGTATTTTACGAGGTGGATTACTCGCTCGACCTCACTCGTTCGATTTCATGCGATTTGTCTAAACCCCAGTGACGGTTAGGTTTAGGGGCGGGGTTAGGTGTAGGTCATTCGTACAAATTCATACGAATTGTGCAACTCGTAAAATACGTACGATTTGTGGTCGTACGAATTCGTACGAATAAGCCACCTTGTGAAAAATGTACGAATCGCCGTGAGATCGGGTTGGATAGTCTATGGGATTGAGCAAGCCTCCAGTGGCCAGTTGATGAATTACAGTTTTAGTCACTTCCGTGTTGGTTTCATGAGAGAGAGCGGGAGGTTGCCGCTTGCTTTGAACTCATGTAACACTCACTCTTTATAGATGCAAAACTGAACTATAATTGTCCATAAAGCAACAGACTGCAGTAATGGCTCAGTGCCTTGTTTTGTTCTGTGAAGCCACTGGGGACACTAAATTGTTTTTAAGGAAAGAGCCACTGGGGTGATGCAATTGGAAATGAGCACTTAAGGGATGAGGACTCCCGCATGGAGCCAAAGATCAACAGGTGCGTCCAAAAGAACAAATTAATAAAGTCATCTTACAAATTCTGGGTAAAGCAACAAGAGCAGGGATCCAGCATATATTTCCTCTGATATTATAGAGGTTTGAGGTCTGTCCACATTAGTTTTGAGGTTGGGCATCTGGGTTCTGAGTGGTGTTCAACATATTGCAGGACTGTAAAGCACTTAGTACATACAGCAATACACAATAAAGTGCTTTTTAAATTAATTAATTAATTCATTGCAAGGTTAGAAAGCCCTTTTACACCACACACAAAGAAAACCATACTTTGGTGAATTATAATTATGACAAAGAATTATGATATATTAAGTGAGATGAAAAACTCATTAGAATGTAATCACTGTGCCTTTTTATCTCATAATTATGATTTACTATATTATAATTTAAATGTTTTCATTCATAATTATGACTTTTAATTATAATAATAAACATAATTATACTTTTTTATATCAGAATTTTTGATGTCATAATTATAACGTTTAGTCTTATTTTTTATCATATTGTCAACTTTTAATTATATATCAATTATCACTTTGGTTGCAATAGTTTCAACTTTTATCTCATAAATATCAAAGTATAAATAGAACATACTATAACGTTTTATAATTTAAACTTTTTTAATCTCATATATTTTTTTGTACATTTATTTACATTATAATAACATACAGTAGTATGTCATAATTATAGCATTTTGCCATTTTTTTGTATTTTTTATCTCATAATTAGAACCTAATATGTCAGAATTATGACTTAGAATGAAATAATTTAGACTTTTTGTCAGAATTTTGACTAATGTCAGAATTTTTGTTTAAAATGTCAGAAATTGGACATTTTATCCTATGTTTATATCATAATTTAAACTTTTTATCTCATTATGACTGTCAATTTCAACATTTCATTTCACGTATTGTGTCATGATTTATACTTATCTCAATTATGATATAATAGATTTTATTATAATTTCAACATTTTGACATTCATAATTATAACTTTTTTTTAATTTGCATCACAAATATGTCTAACTATGTCATGATGTTGACTTTTTATCTCATAATGACTTTGTATGTCCATTTCAAATGTTTATCTCATAATTGACTTAGTATGATAGATGATTTTCATGTCAGAATTTTTCATATGTCATTTAGAACGAAATGTCATTTCAACTTTTTATCTCATCATTATGACGGTCATAATAATTAGTAACTTCAGTATTAATTCAATTTCAGTCACATTTTCAACTCATTATCTCATAATAACGACTTAATATATCTTAACTTTTCCCACATGTATAATGCAATGTTGAAACCTTGAGCAACAGATGAAGAACATGAATTCCCATTTTCAGATCAGTCCAGAAGAATACAAGGAATGTTGTCATGGTGAATGATGTTTTTCTCGGTGGATGTATTTTTGGCTCGTCAGGACCCTCGCTGAGAGCAAACGCTTGGGTTATTTGGCTGGAGAGCCACTCAAGCAGTTCGGACACAAAAGCGACTTGCTTTTTATAGCAGAAGTTCTCACTTCCACAGTCTGACAGAACCTTGAACAAAGAATTAAAAGCTCGTCCAAGTAAAATAGCTTCTATTCCTGCACAACTTGCAATTTCACACATCTTCAACTTCTGCTTCTCTGAAGGACACAATTACTGAACAATTCAGGCCACAGATAACTGAAGTTATTTTCTGAAGGAATGTAGGGTTCAATCTTTGCTTCTAAGAATACTCTGGCTTTGTGATCATAAGATGACTCACAGATGGAGATTCAGTGCCATAAAATAAACTATTCTTAATTTATTACGAATTGTGTTATTTAATGTTTGATTTAGGGCATTGTTAAGAAAACTAGCAGAAAATATAACAATCAAGTAAAAGTTACAGCAAAGACATGTTGCAAGAATTTTTTTGTTTCAAACAAATAATTTTTCTAATCTTTAGAGAATCCTGAAAAATAACTGTTTAAAACATGAGATAAACGGCTATGAGGCAAATATTATAAAATTACGATACAAAACAAATTGAATGAATTATGAGATAAAAATGTGAAATTATGAGATACTAAATCATTGTTATGAGATAATAGTTGAAATTCTGATATAAAATCTCTGACATACTAATATCATAATTATGAGATAAATCAAAGATATTATATACTAAGCCATAATTATGAGATAAACTGTAAAAACGATTAGATGTAAAACATAAAACATATACAAATGACTGTTTCAACTGTGTTCAACATTGATAATAATCAGAAATGTTTCTCGAGCAGTAAATCATTATATTTTCATGATTTCTGAAGATCATGTGACACTGAAGACTGGAGGAATGGTGCTGAAAATACAGATGTGCATCACAGAAATAAATCACATTTGAACAGCTATTCACACAGAAACAGATATTTTAAATTGTAATAATATTTTACAACTTTTACTGTACTCAAAAAATAATAATAATTATGCATAATTATGGAAAGATGCATTTGCCATGGAATTTAAAAAAGTAATAGCAACTTTTTACTGCACAGTTCTGAATTGTAAGATATAAGTGCAATTCTCAGATGAAAAACTTAATTATGAGATTACTCGCAATTATGGGAAAAAAAAGTCAAAAAAATTTAATTAAAATGTTGCAGTTAGCACATTTTTTTTTTTTTTATTTATAAAGTTAGAATTCTGAGTTTACATCTTGAATAATTTATCGTGTGTGTGCTTCCACCATGAAAAAAAGAAGGTAATTATGACTTTTATCTCATAAATTTGACTTTATTTCTTGCATTTACACAGTTTTTTCCGATTCTTTTTTTTAAGTCAGAATTGTGAGATAAAAATTTACATTGCCTGTTTATATTTATTTTTTTTAATTCCATGATGGAGACAGGCTTCAAAGCGACTTTGGAAACAATACAATACAAAACCAAAAAATCGGAAGAAATCCAAACTAAAAATTCTGACCTCACAGTATTGATGTGCGATTGCTAAGGTAAGCTATCTTGAGTGGACATATTTATATTTCATAGGCATATAAAACAGGAATCACCTTCCCTAATTTCTGACCTGACCACTTGTCAGAAATATTGCAGCATCTCTTTGGAAATTAAATTGATGCAGTTTTAATGTTTAATTTTTCTCTGCCTCAGAGATGGAGTGAAATGTGAGATCATTTGGGAGGCATCAGCGGGAGCAGATGGGACCGGGGTGGCCGCACTAATGGAAGAGGCAAACCCTTTCGACATGCACCAATCTGGTAGAAACCCTGCATTAGAGTCCCAGGAGATGCTGTGATGATGCAGGGCAGGAAGAAGAGCTGAGGCAGGAGGTGGGAGGATCTGAAGGAGCATCAGGAGCAACAGATCGCACGTGTTTTCGAGTCAAACGCCACCTCGCTTTAGTAATTACATGCTAATTTCACAGAAAGTATTCAGATTTAATCAAATGTCTTGGAGGGCACCGTGGTACATGAAGTCATCATTTTAGATCTAGAAACAAAAAAATTAACATTTTTTAGTCTAGTTCTCAGTTTGGCTCTCGGATAGACAACATATCGGATTCTCATCACATCAGCCATTACACATTTTTAACATTTCTTTAGAGGGCTGATTGCAGCCTGTCTATTGATTGGGATAAAAATAAAAATATTAATGGATAGGCCCAACTCTTTAAAGGAGCAGTTTACCCACTAATAAGCATTTAGTCATCATTTAATCACCCCCATGTCACCTCCATGTCTGTTTCTGACCATTTAAAGGGATAGTTCGCCTAAAAATGAAAATTTGCTGTCAATGTAATCAGCCTCAGGCCATCGGAAATGTGTGACCTTTTCTTAAATAGAACAGTAAAGAAGATTTTTAGCTGAATCTGTGTTTCTTGGTTGATTTATAAAATGCAAGTCAGTGGCTGTCCGTTTTTTTGAGAAAAAGCATATCAAGGAACACAATATTAATAGTGTGGCTCCTGGCAATATATAAAGGGTCAAATGAAGTAAACAACTGGTCTGTGCGAGAAACTGAACATTATTTACAACATTATCACCTGTTATCCAGAGCCTCAGGCAAACTGAGAAATCTGATTCTTTTCCACAAACTATCTTTGGACAGATGGTTTCTATGAACTGATTCAATTCACTAGTTTGATTACTTAATCATTCTCTAAAAACAAGCCTTAATATTTTCTCCAAAAAAATAAAAAATAAATCAAAATAAAATCAATATAACACGAATAGACGTTAGATATGGCTTTGATTCGGCTGTAGGTAATCACAGCGTGCCGATATACAGCCATATATCATGTCTACAAGTTTGATATTGCATTTGAAAGTGAAAGTGAAAGTGAAAGTGAAGTGACATTCAGCCAAGTATGGTGAACCATACTCAGAATTTGTGCTCTGCATTTAACCCATCCGAAATGCACACACACAGAGCAGTGAACACAAACACACACACTGTGAGCACACACCCGGAGCAGTGGGCAGCCATTAATGCTGCGGCGCCCGGGGAGCAGTTGGGGGTTCGATGCCTTGCTCAAGGGCACCTAAGTCGTGGTATTGAAGGTGGAGAGAGAGCTGTTCATGCACTACCCCCACCCACAATTCCGTCCGGCCCGAGACTAGAACTCACAACCCTTCGATTGGGAGTCCAACCCTCTAACCATTAGGCCACGACTTCCCCATAATTTATACAACAGTTTGACATCACAACTGTGTAAATACATAAGAAAAACAACAAGGGAGTGTCTTGAAAGAACTACTTCCTTCCGGCACAGATTCAAATCTCAGTTTGAAAGTTTGACAGCTGAGCTCAAGATCCGTTACTAATTCATGAACTTTACTTAAGAACCAGGAACAAGGAATGTTGAGTTGCTTCATTAATCATTGTATTATTTCATTAATTACTTCATTATTACTGTATGAAAAGCTCACTGTATTATAGAGTATGATGAGAGAGAGGTGGACTGTGCGAGTGTGTTTACCTGCATCTGATACAGCACCCATTCTTCAGCTCAATCTCATATTCACAATACAACATTAGTTTGAATGTCCACCGAGGAAAGCGATATCTTTGTCCTACTGTCGTTTCATCTATTAAGGGTGATTTTTGACGACAGCGCTGCACTGCATTTGTTAACTGCACCTTAAAAGCTGTTGTTGAAAGTAAAAATAACTTCCTTGTTTACAATCCTGTTTCAGTCTCTTTCAATATAAAAGTCTTTACTGCAGACTCACTCTCTTATCGCCATCTAATGGTGGAATAATGTCACTAAAATCACTCACACACACTTTTCTCAATACTATATACTAATATTTTTAAATATTTAGATAAATAAATATTTAAACTAAATATTTAATAAACAACAACAGCCATCATAAAAGTAAAAAAAGGCAAATCAGTCAAAAGTACAAAGGCAGCACTCTAATAAACAGCACTGAAGTTATATAAAATATAACGTGATGAGATTTTGCTTTCATCTAACACTATTTGTTCTGGAACAAATCATAGATTAGTGAGACCAAATAATGTAAGGATGTACAATATCATCACTTAATTAATGTCAGACATTATTAAAGTCCAAGCAGAGAGAGTGGTCATGGAGAAACTTTCAAACATTTGGTATCTCTGACAGGACATCAAGACTTAAAACTGTGAAATGTACATTCTCAGAGATAATCACTAAAATATAATGTCCTCTACAGAGACAAAAACTCCATCGCTGGGTCTCAAGAGGATAGTATAGTGGGACTTAAAAATGTGATACTTTAGCTCAGTCACAGTACTTTTTTTGTGAATCCTGCAAATATGCATTCAGAATGGGAGATTTTGACACGAAATGATGTGATTTGCTCATCGAGAACATGAGAAGGGTCTGTGTTCAGAGTGAGAAGAGACATGAGTCACGGGCAGATGGGAGATCTCTCTGTGTGTGTGTGTGTGTGTGTGTGTGGGCAGAGCGACCAGACGGACATGCTAATTAGTTCATGACACACTTCACCCCTCTGTGCATGTGAATATTAACATGTGAAGCCCAGAGCCAACAGAACAACTGATAACACACACATTCTAGCACAAAACAGACTATCACTGCCTTCAACACACACACACACACACACACACACACGCATAGACTCAAACAGATCGAAAACATGCAATTTGATGCAGATGCTGATATTTATATGATGAAATTTTGATGCTTGTGTCATATCTCCAGTAATATGTCTCAGTAAAATGAGATTGAAATGATGCAAACATATAATGCAGTGTAATCCAGTGCTGATTGAGAGATGAAGAAATAAAGGAGAGATGTTCTGGTGATTGTGTTTTGATCATGTTGATCATTTAGAGAACTCAAGGATATGTTTCCAATCATAGCATTGTCTTTGACGAGGATTTAACAGCGGGCAGGAGAACCCATCATGAGTCAGGGAAGATCTCAGTGTGAGGACATTCAATCACACATCAGACACTTTATTACAAACACTTTATTACAAATGAGAACGAGCTATTGCTCTTATATGCTTATATATCTGATATATGCTTCTTCAAATAATCAGAGACCGAACGGTGTTCTCAGAATTAAAGGGTTAGTTCAGCCCAGTTATTTACATTGAGATACAAGTCACAGAGCAAAAAAGTATTAATGGTCCTAAAACACGCTTACTTTGATTTAAAATCATATTTAACGTCATAATAAAAACAGAAAAAATAAGAATGTGTATGTTAAAATGAGAGAGAGAGAAATGATGGATAATATATATATATGCTGTGTGTGTGTTTTGTTTAAATGTAAAAGTTTTAATTGTATTCTATTTAAAATTAAATAAAACTGATTTTTTTTCAATTTATACATTATAAAAATAAACTATTAAAGTATTGAGATAATATTAAAGTTTTTTGTTCCCTATGTTTATATATATATATATATATATATATATATATATATATATATATATATATATATATATATATATATATATATATCAATTTTTATGTTAATGTTAAGTAATTTTGTTGTTTCTTTTTGTCTGTTTCTTATGTCTATTTATATATCTTATTCATTTTAGTACATAAAGTCAAATTAAATAAAAATGAGAAATGTTCCATTCGCTGAGATAAAATAATTTACCTACAAATAATTTTCTTTACTTGAAATAAAATTCATTTTAACTGAAATAAAATATATTTTATTTAAAGTAAGGAAAAGTATTATTATTATTTTTCATTATTGCCTTTGTTCTGTTTTTACATATTTTGGGTACACAAGGTTAAACCAATTGAAAATAATAAAAACTGCAATAAACAAAGTTTTTTTTTCTTCAAGCATTTTATTTAAGTTTAAGAATGAAGTTATTCACAAATGTCTTTATAGTTTTACAGTAGGCTGTTACAACGCTGTTTCTGCCAAAAATACATATCCTGCTATTTTAAGACCCTCAGTGAAATCTTAACAGCTGTCAAACTGTTTCACAAGCTTCCTTACATCATAAAATCATTTGCACTCACATCAGTATATCATCATATTGATTTATTAGGTCATTATGTGTAATAAGCGAGATACAGTCAGTGGTGGTCTGGGTTTATTCACTCATATTGACTGTCTGACTGTGAACTGGAAGTGTTATGTATTAACCTTACCCTCTGAATAATAATAATAATAAATAATGTGGATGGTTCGGACATGAGCACAGAACTCATTTCCTCCCTCCAGCACAATCAAACTCCCTGAAAATCATTTCCTTGAAGTAATCCTACCAGTGTGAATGTGTTTTATGTTCATCTATCACCTCCACCAGCACAAATCCATAGTGCACCTCTCAGATAAGTATATTTGTTTATGCACTGTAAAAATAAATAAATAAATGAGTTGCTGCCTTACATTTTTAAGTATAATCAACTTAGCTGTTTAAGTTAAGTACTGGCTTTAAAAAGTGAGTTGAATTGTACCACATGTAAATTAGAGTTGAAAACTGCTTAACTTGTTTTGACGAGGTAATGTAAAAACACATGTTGTCGTAACTTCTAGGACTTTTACTCATTTTTCACAGTGTGTAATGTTTCATCATTCAAATAAATTACAATTGCATTTAGCCATAAATTACATTATACTGATCCTCTATGTAGTAAACATTGACATATAAGTATAAATAATCTTGCGTGTGATTATATGCATTACAGTACGACGATCAGAAAATTAGGAAATGTCAAAAAGCAAATAAATAAATAAAATAAAATAAATTAATTAATTAAAAAGCAAAAATTATTAGGGTTTATTTAATTAAAATCATATTTCATTTCATAATAAGCAGAAAAATAAATATAATAAAATCTACAATATACATTTATCTAAATTAAAACAATATAAGCCAAATAAAGTATTAAGAATATATATATATATTTAGCTGATGGATAACATATTTGTTTTTGTTTTATAGTTATGCAAATTTGGTGGGAAAAATCTATAATATAAGTAAAAAAAAAAATAAAATTGTTATGGCCCAAAAACATCCATATATATCTTAATGCAAAATGTATTTCTAATTTTTTTCCTTTTTATTTTGAAGTGAAATATGCCCCTGAAGTGATCTTAGCAGTTTTCATGTGATTTTTCATTATTTACACTGATTTTCCAGGGCTTTTTCGCTAACGATTATTTTGGTAATCGAGTACTCGGTCGATCATTCTGTCGATTAATCGAGTACTCGTATAATGGTAAAAACATTTTTTGGTGGTGGGAATTAAAATAGCTACCTAAAGAAAAGACCACAGTGTATGCTATAATATAAACAAGTGTCAAATACATTAAGATTACATTAAACGGTAAATATTAATGTGGAACTCATCCTACGAACACATGGTTGGACTGTCCAGGGTTCTCGGAGCGGTTTTCCCCGGCTTTCTCCACATGATCTGGGAAATGTGGCTGGATGCAGGAGTTGACGGCTTCGGACAGGTCCCCGGGCAGAGACCACATCTTCTTTGCGTGTTCGGCCACGGTGTCTTTATTCAGCTGGATACAGAAGGGAGGAAATGAGACCAGCACTCAACATTTTATAAGATGAATCTCACAACAACAGCGTATTACTACAGTGTCCCTATAATACTATTATTTTTAACAGATGTCCTCTAAAAGTGGTTCTGGATTTCTATGCAGTTGCTAAAGTGTTTCTAGTAGTTGGAGGTGTGTCCTTATTTCATTCAAAAATAGATATTATGTAATCATTTTCACATCCTCTTGTTGTTTCTTCTGTTGAAAACGCCATTGAGTTACCGTGTTTTCCGGACTATAAGTCGCACTTTTTTCATAGTTTTGCTGATCCTGCGACTTATAGTCAGGTGCGACTTATTTATCAAAATTAATTTGACATGAACCAAGAGAAATGAACCAAGAGAAAGCATTACCGTCTCCAGCCGCCAGAGGGCGCTCTATGCTGCTCAGTTCTCCTGTAGTCTACACTGAAGACATAGAGCGCCCTCTCGTGGCTGGAGACCGTAATGTTTTCTCTTGGTTCTTGGTTCTAAATAAATGCGACTTATAGTCCAGTGCGACTTACATATGTTTTTTTCCTCATCATGACGTATTTTTGGACTGATGCGACTTATACTCAGGTGCGACTTATAGTCCGAAAAATATGGTACATGGACGCAACTGTTTGGTTACCTGCTTTCTTCATTTTGGGTTTAGAACAACATGAGGGATTGTGTAAATGATGACACAATTTTCATTTTTGGGTGAATTTTCCCAAAGTCTGACCACTTAAGGAAAAAAAATATTCCTAAATACCAACATTTGTATAGAAATGTTGAAAAGAAAAGCATTGAAATCAAAATTGTATTTTGAACGTACATATTCATGATTTGATTGATTATTAAAAGTGTTTGTATTTTTCATAGTTTTGTTTTAAGAAGATTTATAAATTAAATTAATTTGACAGTTTCATAATTAGTAATCGTATAATTTTAATTGTTTTTATTTTTATATTTACTGTTTTATTTCATTTTATATGCTACGATTCAATTAATTATTAGTGTTTCATCAACTCAATAAAATTAAAATATTTTGATTATTGAAAATTATTTTGGATCGATTATTATTTTTATATTTTTTATTTATTATTATTTTCATAAATGTATTTACATTATTAATTCATTATTTGAAAGTGTTTTATTTTAATAGTTCTTGCTTTAAAATGTATATTTTACACTTTAGAATTTGAATAATAATCCTCTTTATGTAATTATAATCAAATAAAATGTTATTTAAAAAACAAGCTTTTCATACTGTAATACAATATATATATATATATATATATATATATATATATATATATATATATATATATATATATATATATATATATATATTTTTTTTTTTTTTTATGAAGTCACTTCTGCTCATCAAGCCTGCATTTATTTGATTAAAAAATAAAGTAAAAACAGTAATATTATCAAAAGGAATTACAATTGAAAATAACTATGAATACATTTTTTATGTGAATAAATTGTAAAAAAATATTGATTAGTCTAATCAAAGCTGAATGTTCAGCATCATTATAAATGTTTAAATTTAAATGATTTAATTTAACATTTTTACTCTTAGTTCATGATTAAATTTTATTAAATTTTATTAAATTCATTTAAAATGTTTGTGATTTAATTAATTTTAAGGTTTTCATAAACTTTATGAAACATTTTGTAATATTATAAAATGTCTTTACTGTCAGTTTTGATTAATTTAATTAATCCATCATTACTGAATAAAATATTAATTCTTAGAAATTAATTATTTATTCAGTATGTACCTGACTGATCAGTTCTCTGATGCTGGCCAGTGTAGCCGCCTGTTTCTTCTTCAGACTCTGTTCCTGCGGTGAAGCATCAGCGCTGCTCTTATCTGCCGACTGAAAGAGTGTGATATTACATGCATTATCAGCACACACACACACACACACACACACACACACACACGTGTTCAAACCACGTCTGCCAACATCACATGGTCATCCGACTGTGCGCATCTCCAAGCCCTGTGCACTTAACATACATGTTCTCAAGTGCAGCGTTAATATATGTATGCATTAATATGTTAATATAGTGTGCAACAGAACGTGTTGCACTGCTCTCCAGGACATGTGCATGAACATGTGAGTGTCAGTGAAACAAAGAGAGAAAAGAGAGTCCATGTACAGCTATTGTTCATGCATCACGTTGAGCTGAGAGACTCGACCCTCATCATGTGGAAAAGATCAACTCCGGTGACCTTTCACTTTAACTTGAGGTGGTTTGTGCATCAAACCAAAACTATGAATCTGTTGCAATACCTAGTGAGCTGATTTCTAAGAAAACATTGTAAGTTATTGCACACGAAAAAGAAATAAAAGCACATGAAACCCAACTTACAACTGGTTCTTATAGATCAGGGATTCCCAAACGTTTTGTCCCCTTTGACCTAAAATACTCACTTGAAGTATCTCCGAAGATCCTAAGTTAATATTTCAGTAACTTATTCACATGTTGTCGGTTTTATGATGGTCACACAACATGCACGTAAATAAAAAATCAAACAATAAAATAGTATCTTTTTAGAAAGTATTTATTTGATTGTTTTTATTTGAAAATTGTTTATTTATTTTCATTTTACATGTTTATGATTTAACTGATTATAAGTGTTTTTAAAAAATTTTATTTGAAAAGTCTATATTTATTTAAAATTCATATTTTTGATTTAATTCATTGTTAGTAATGTCTTTTTATTTTGATGATTTAAAAAAAATTGTTAAAAAATTATTTTATTATTAGTACATGTGTTATTTTAATCGTTTTTCATTATTTATATTAATTTTACATTTTATAATTTAATAAAATATTTATTAAGTATTTTATCCTTATTGAAGAATTAAAAATTAAATCAATTTAATTATTAATGTTTCGTTTTGTTTGTTTTTATTTCTGCATTCTTTCTGTTCTTGCAGTGGAGATGTGGAAATAATGGACAGTGAAAGAAATAGAGAAGTGGATGAATTTGGATGAGCTGCATGTGAATAGAGAGAGAGAGAGAGAGAGAGAGAGAGAGAGAGAGAGCGCACATGTTAGACTGCATTTGTCTTTGTGTCCAACCGTTGTCATGGTTACAGCTCTCGTCTCAATTGCACTTCTCATTCAAAAGCTGTCCATCTCTTTTCCTTTTGTGCTCTTCACGCTCAATCTCTCGATCTGTGCTCATGTGGTGTTTTACCTGAGCGCTATCACTGTCAAGCTGCTCCGTACTTTTGGATTTCTTCATTCTGAAACAGAGAGACATAAGGATTGGTGTGTTTAAAACAAGAGTAATCAAGTTTAATGGAACATAAAAGAGGATTATAAAGAAATTAATACTTTAATAGCATAATAGAAGATCATATGACACTACAGACTGGAGTAATGATCCTACAAAATTCAGCTTTGGTCACAGAAATAATTACCATATTACAATATATTACAATAGAAAACATTTATTTTAAATTGTAATTATATTTCACAATATTTACTGTTTTTGATAAAATAAATGCAGCCCCAGAGAGACACCTTACAAAAAATAAAAAATAATAAAATAAAAATATATATATATTTATATATATATATATATATATATATATATATATATATATATATATATATATATATATATATATATATGAAATTTTTATGATTTAAATAATTATTAGTGACTTATTTTGACTGATTTAATTTGACGTATTTATGATTTAATTTATTATTACTAAGTGTTTTATTCAAATTATATTTAGATTTATATTTACATTTTAATTTATTTACATTTATGTTGACAATTTACATTTAAATTATATATTTTACATCTTACATTTTAAAGAAATCCAAATAAATGCATCTTGGGTGAACATAAGGTATTTATTTTAATTTGACATATTTATGACTTTTTTTTTTTTTGTAAGTGTTTCATTTTGATCAATTTAAAATTATTTTATTTTTTACATTTTTATGTAAAATTCATACATAAACATAAAAAAAAATCTTACTTGTCTTTCTTCTTGGACTCACTAAAAAAAGAAAGAAAAAAAAACAGATTGTGAGAGATGTGATGAGAGATATCATGAATATTATGCACCTTTTGTAATCTAGTTGTGGATTTTAATAGTAATAGCAGATGTTCTCAAACAGCAGTCATTCCTCACACAAGCTGTTTTATTTCACTATGGGGTCCCACTCATGCCCACGGTGTCATTTACTCTGAACAATAATAATTAACAAACAAAACCGAGCTTCACGTAGAAAAGGTCACCGGCTCCTGGTTTTGTCAGACATGAAACCTCATTATAAATCTAAAGACAAAACCATCTCACACACTTCAGCTCTCTGATGCATTAGCTCAAACCTGCACTCAATGATTCATCTCACGCTCGTTCTTTCTTGCTTTTTCTTTTGTATTACTCTCATTCCAAACCCACACACACACACACCCACACACACCCACACACACACACCTGTTGAGTGCCTTGACCTCACTGCAGTGCTTCTCTGTGGCCATTTCCAGGAGTTTGGTCAATCGCTGTAACACAGGAAGTACAGGAGAGAACACAGGAAGTGTCACTGACACATATCAGAACAGAACGCACCAGCTGGCCCTCCGAGCCGCTCCGAGATCTGCTCCACACAGAGGAAATGAATACAAGCACTTCCTGCGATTCTTCCAAGAAAGAAATACCCAGCACCTGCTTTCTGGTTTAGCAGGTGAAAATAATGCATCTGATCACTTCATGTTCAAATCATTCATGTTTTTAGAGTGTTGCTGTGTGGTTGGAATGGTTTAAAGTGTTGTTATGCAACATTGTTTCATATTCTTCACAAACACTTGCAAATGATACATTTTTGTGATGATGCAGCAGTGGCCAGAACATAATGGCAGTTCTCATTGTCGAGCCCTGAGGAATCTTTTGTGTTTTCTTTGAGCCCGAGTACAGATCCATTCAGAGGTGACGCTGGTCAATATGAGTGTAAGAGGATGTCACGGGTCCGGTCAGGTTTACTCTTCCAGTACGGGACAAGAGTGACCCCTGATCTGTGCTGATCAACTAGAGCAGCGGCGTGCTGATGGGTAATCAATACCTGAGAGAGTCCTGGCTCACGGTCAGCTGGACAGTGCAGGACTGAGAAGATGATCGGATCATTGATAAATTAAATTAAATTAAATTAAATTAAATTAAATTAAATTAAATTAAATTAAATTAAATTAAATTAAAAATAAAAAATAAACTGAAATTCTCGGTATAGGTGAAACAAAAAAAAATTCACATAATAATAATAATAATAATAATAATAATATAATAATAATAATAATAATAATAATAATAATAATAATAATAATAATAATAATAATCTAATTACAATTCTTAGAACAAGAATTCACAAAAAAAATAAATAAATAAAAGAATACAAATAATTGGTTAATTAAAATGCTGAAAACTAAATGGCAGATTTTTTTATTTATTAACAAAACAACAATAAAAATGATGATTACTAGTATTATTATTGTTGTTTATATAATATAATGTAAAACAAAAACTCACTGTGTGATTATTGTGTTTGTTTGGCATAAGCCAATTAAAACCCTTCCTGCCAATCCTGTTTTGATGAGAGAGATGTTCATGTGCTTTTTTTTTATAATGTTTTCTAGCAGATTTACACTATGTGTGTATGTGGTTGATTTCTGAAACAAAATCAGCAGATTTCTTTGATTGTACACTCTCTCTGACAGCTGATGAGGTCACAGTCTCACAATGCGACTCTTAAAACAACACTGTACAGTAATAATGTGTGTGTCTTTACCTCAGTGTTGTTCTGTTCTTTCTTCTTCTTGATTTGATCGTGTTGCTCCACCAGCAGAACCCTGAGCTCCGACTTCAGCTTCTGCTTGAGTTCATTTATCTGGTCACTGGGATCATCACCAGACCTGGACAATCACACGGGAACAAACACAATCACTTAACCAGACATCAGCACACAACATACTCCTCATGGGACAACAACACAACACAACGTGGATGCACACCAGACTTCTTTACTAGTTTAATGAAGACCACCACTGATCAAGGACAGAACCTATGGATGTCCAAACCTGACAAAATTTGAAATAAATAAATACGTAAATATACAAAGAAATGTAAAGAAGGAAACTAAATAAATAAAATGTATTGATAAATATACAAAGAAAAAAATATATAATTATTTATACATTCATTTTCTTATGTATATTTCATTTTTTACACATTTATTTATTTCCACTTTATTTATTTCCACATTCATGGAGTTAAATAAATGTATTCATATATATATATATATATATATATACATATATACATATATATATATATATATATATATATATATATATATATATATATATATATATATGGAAATTAAAGTATAAATATATTTTTTATTTTCTTTGTATATTTATTTATCTATTTATATACTTCACATTTTTTCAGGTTTGAAATTCCATAAGAAAGAGCCAATCACCAGTATGTACATTGTTTACTAAAACCAAAATTGTTTAAAAATAGTTTTCTTTTTAATGAAATAAAGATAAAAAATGAAAAGTATGTATTAGATGAAAAACAACAACAAATAAAAATGTAAACAATACATTTTGCTTTGATAAGTAAAACTACTCAAATGTATAAAAAAAAGACAAACGTACATAAAATTATGAAAACTTCAACTTAAATAGAAAAATACATTTAATGGAAGATATATTATCTGAAAAAGTCTTATCTTCAGCAGTTTTGCTTCTCAGTAGAGAGAGAAAACAAAAATTAAAATAAAAAAATAATTTAAATGAATTAACTAAATTGGAAAAACATATGGAATTTGAAAATAATGCAATAGAATAAAATAACACTCCCTATAAGAGAGCGTGTTCACTCTGTGTTTACTTCTTGCCCGTGCTCTTCTTCTTCAAGGCTTTGAACTGGTCGCTGTATTTCTGAATCAGTTCTTCTCGTTTCTTCTGAAACTTCTTCTCCGTGTCTTTCAGCTCTTTGTCCTGTTTCTTGGCGACTTTCAGGAAGTTCTTGTGCTGCTGCAGTTCTTCACAGGTCACAGTGCTGGGATCTGAAAATAACCCCAGTGAACGTGTGCACAACCAATAACAGATGTTAATAAGGCAAAATTCGCACTATGACAGAATTTATTTATGATTTTTTGTAAACACCATGCCAGCTTATCTGGCTATTTTTATAGTAAAAATCAATGCTTGAGAAAAAAAAAATAGAAATTAAATAAGAAAAAACTAAAAAAGGACTGTTTAAAAATGAATAAAAAATGGATTATTAAAATAAATATTCTGTTTAATAATTATACATTTATTATTATTTAGTTTAGTGGTAGTGACACTGCATTTTGGTGGTTACTACAGTGATATCCAAACTATCCCCCTAGTAATGTGACAAGCAATGTAGCGAGTAAAATGTGTGATGACTTTACAATGTATCATTTAAACGGAGTCATGTGACACATGCAGGTCACCTGACGGATCAGATGGGGTTTCCTCGGTGGATTCTTTGGTCTCCGTGACAACAGCGTCCGCAGCTGCAGCAGGTTCTGGATTTTCTTCTGGTTTTGGTTCAGTGTTTTCCTCTGGTTTGGGCTCAGGTTTTGGTTTTTCTTCTGGTTTGGGCTCAGGTTTTGGTTGTTCTTCTGGTTTAGGCTCAGGTTCTGGTTTGGCTGTTTCTGGTTTTTCCTCTGGTTTGGCTGGTTCTGGTTTTTCCTCTGGTTTGGCTGGTTCTGGAGCTGGAGTCTGTTTGGCCGGAGGTGCAGCGTCGCCCTCTGCTGGAGCTTCTTCTGCAACCTTCGTTTCTTAAAATACAGACAGATAGAAATTATCATCCATTTATCCATTTATCCATTATAGACTGTTTCCAAGCATTTCCAAGTCTTAATGGTGCCAAATCCATCATTCATGAAACAATTTCAATGAATCTGAATATATTTTGTTTCAGGTGTATTCTACAGAAGACAAGTGTTGTTATTCAGCTCAATTAAAAATAACAATGATAAAAATGTAAAAATAAAAGCTAATTCAAAATATTAATAAAACTATAATAGCATAAAAATAATACTAACATAACACTGACAAACAAAGGATTATTAATATACTATAGCCAAAACTAAATGAAAAATGAATTAAAAATACTTAGACATAAAACACGCACACACACAACACAAAAACTATATGTAATAAAATAAGTTTAAGCACTAAAATTACTAACACTAAATTTAGATTCAAAACATTTTTGTTTTACAATTATTATATACAAATACTTAAAAAAAAAAAGTAAAATTCAAAGATTTGATCTCATCCAGTCATATCAGTGCAGTTAAATCGCTGATTCTTTGATGTTTATTAGTTAAAGAGACAGTGTCTGTGGCGATGTCCATCACGTGTGTGTTATTCACCTGCAGGTGTGACCCCCGTCTGGGCTCCGTCAGCGACAGGTAACTCATATTCAGACACGTATGTAGAACTCTGTACAGAGATTACAGTGAGATCTGTGTGAGACGGCTTCATTCATAACAGCACTAAATCACACAGTTACTGTATGCATGAGCCTCACACTAAGAAGAGGATTTCTCTCATATTTGGTGTATTTTTAAATAATGTCCAAATGATTGTACAGTATCACACTTATTACAAGGCTACTTATCAAATAAGTAAATAAATGTGCGTGAAATATTAGATGCGAATTTAAATGAGATGTATGAAACTTGCAAATCTATGAATGAAATCAACAGCAGTTATATGTTCAGAAGTTGTTATCAGTGTTGTTTTAATATAATTTGTTCTATATATTATATGTGTGTGTGTGTGTGTGTATATGTGTGTGTGTGTGTGTGTGTGTATTAGCATATTAATTTAACATTGAATGAAATGAAAATTGTTTCCTCGACAACTAGTTCAAATAAAATGTTTTTTATATATATTATTTTATTTTAATTTTTATTTTAAATAATGAAAGTTGTTTTTATCGTTTCGTTTTAATTTTAATTTTACTAAACCATAATAGCCCTGGTTGTTATCAGTGTTATTTTAGCATCTTTTGAATTAGTTTGTGTTTTTATATTTTGTTTTCTTTTTAAATTTAACAATTTAGTACAAAGTTTGTATTGTGTTCTGTGATTATAAGAATTGTAAAAAAAATATCTATATAATTTTTAGAATTTTATTTCAGTTTTGGTTTTTAGTACATCAAATTAAACTAAATAAAAATGTCGCCTTGTCATCTAGCTGAATTTTTTTTTTTTTCGGTTAATGTTTATTTATTTATTTATGGTTTCAATTTTAGTTAACTATTATAACCTTGTTTTTTTTTTGTTTTTTTTTAAATGCAGCAGTTAATTTATATTCTTTTTTCTAAGAGACCCTGCATGTTTTTAGACTGCAGGTCACTCTAAAGAAACGAATGTCTGGCAAGAGAACATGCATCTCTCATTCTCTGTGCACTAACTCTACCTCAGTCTTCGGCGGCTTTGACGTCTTCACTGGGTTGAAAAGTGCATCCGAGAAATCTAACAGAAAAACAATCATTGAGTTGTTGTCTGATGTTGCATTCAGTAAATCAGGTTACTGTAGGCTTTGTAGGTCAGTACCAGCGAATGCAGCGGGGATGTAGTCCTTCACCTCGATGTGCACGAACACAGACGGCAGCGTGAGCGGCATGTTGCTCTCGGTGCGCAGACCGATGTGCTGGAAACCTGCAAACCATCACAGCATTTGACAAACGTCTTAAACTTTATTACATTACTCAAAGGATACTCAAATAGAGTGCACTTGCATCACTATGTTTCTGTGCACTTCTTAAAAATGCACTGTGTTTTACAGTCATTTTTGTCATGCTTTAAATAAATAAATATATGTATGTTGATGTATTGACTAACATACTAAAGCACATGTAAAATAATTTATTTTCATTTCAACCAAAAGTACACTTGTTAATGTCTTTTAGAAGTACTACATTTCAATGCACTTTCTGGTACAGTTCAGTATACTCCAGTACAAACTGGTTAAAAGATTGTCTGTAACGCATTTGGTGCTGGTCAATACATGATAAGCAATTATTTACTTGACACAAATATATTTCCTTGCTTCCGAGAGCCTGAAATGTAAGTGTGACAATTAACATACAATGCATAATTAATAAACTATGCGTGATTATATATATATAAATGAAGATTAAAGTAGATGTATATGTATTTAAAAAGCATGTTTATTACTACTGTGCACTTCAGACAAAGTTTATTTATTTATTTTTTAATTTGAGTGTATTTAATTTGGCTAAAATAAAATAAAATAAAATAAAATAAAATAAAATAAAATAAAATAAAATAAAATAAAAATGTTTATAGTGTTGTATACTACACTGGTAAATTGAATTTAACACATTAAAATGTATTATATATTAAGACCCATTAAAATCGTTATAACAAAATTGATTTAAATTCAAGATTAGCTATTCAAAGACTACTTATTAGGTAGGTCAATTGGTTAATGTTATTTAACGCATTAACTAATATTAACTAACAATGCACGATACATTTTTATACCATTTATTAATCTTTGTTTGCATTAATTAAAAAAAAATACAACTGTTCATTGTTAGTTCATTGTTAGCTCAGGTCTATTAATTAATAATGACAGATAAAACTTTAGATTTTTTATAATGTATTTGTAAATGTTAAAATTAATATCAACTCAGATTAATTAATAATTTGCAAGTATTTGTCAATGCTGGTTTATGTTCACTAATGTAAATTGAACCTTATTGTAAAATGTTACCAAAAAAGACAACTATATATAAGGGTCATGAGGGTACATTTTTCGAAATTGAGAGTTATATATATCATCTGAAAGCTGAATAAATAATTGTTCCATAGATATGGTTTGTTAGGAGGACAATATTTGTCTGAGATACAACTATTTGAAAATCTGGAATCTGAGGGAGCAAAAAAATATTGAGAAAATCATCTTTAAAGTTGTTCAAATGAAGTTATTATGAATACAAAGCATATTACAAATAAAAAATTTAGTTTTGATATATTTACAGTAGGAAATTTACTAAATATCTTCATGGAACAAGATCTTTACAGAATATCCTAATTATTTTTGGCACAAAAGAAAAATCTATAATTTTGACCCGTACAATGTATTTTTGGTTATTGCTACAAATATACCCCAGAGACTCAAGACTGCTTTTGTGCTCCAGGGACACAAATATATCTAATTTTATAATACTGTTAATGTAATCAACATGAAATCATAATTTAGTTTACTTTAATCGCTTATTATGTTTCAAAAGACACAATAGATGCAACTGAGACAGTGCACATGAAGATGCATTGAAGTAAAAAGTTGCATTTAATATAAATTTAAACGATAATACATTTGAATCAATTTCAAATAATATGCATTCAGGTTTAAATCGCAGAAGTATATTCTTTTAAAGTATATTACGCTGTAGGAGCTTCTCACCTGTCTGTAGAGCGTCCAGAGGGATGATCCGGTGACCCAGGAACTTTCCGCCCTCCTCCTGAACCACGAGTCTGAGGTAAGCCATCTCCGGCAGCAAGATCTGCACAACATCACACAGACGTCAGCGTCCGAGCCGCTCCAACACACCTGAGTCATGATACGAGAGGAAATGCGTGGGATCTGACCTTCTCGAAGACGAACGGCTCCTCGTTCCACTCGGGGTTGATGGCGTTGGGTGTCGTGCTCCATTTGGTGCGGTATTTGCGTTTGGGGTCTTTGGGCAAACCGATGAGCTCGACCTCCACTCCGGTCTTCACGTGCTTTTCCGACAGGAACTGACCGGAGTAAATCTGTATACACAGGATACAGTTCACAGGTACATCAACAAAATTTACATTTTGAGTATTTCCATGCATGATTTTTCTATGTGAGCCCCAATGCATTTCTGCAGGACCTTAATGGTGAGAGTGCTGGCGATGATGGTGTCAATCCTGTCGGTGAAGGGATCGAACTTCTTGTCGCTGCGGCGGAGCACGTCGTGTTTGAGGAGGTAACCCGTCCTGCCGTTAAACTCAAACAGAGCCATGTTCAGCTGCATGGGGAAGTCTACAGCATCAAACACACACCATTCCATTAAACCCACAGAAACAGAGACAGACACAGACACACACACCGACACCGACACAGAGATAGAGACACAGAGACAGAGACAGAGACAGAGACACAGAGACACAGACACAGACACAGACACAGACACAGACACAGACACAGACACAGAGACACAGAGACAGACACAGAGACACAGACACAGACACAGACACAGAGACACAGAGACAGACACACAGACACAGACACAGAGACACATAGACAGACACAGAAACACAGAGACAGAGACACAGACACAGAGACACAGACACAGAGACACAGACACAGACACAGACACAGACACAGACACAGAGACACATAGACAGACACAGACACAGAGACAGAGACACAGAGACTCAGACACAGAGACGCAGACACAGAGACGCAGAGACAGAGACACAGAGACATAGACACAGAGACAGACACAGAGACACAGACACAGAGACACATAGACAGACACAGAGACGCAGAGACACAGACACAGACAGAGACACAGAGACAGAGACACAGAGACAGAGACACAGAGACACATAGACAGA
Organism: Carassius auratus; assembly: GCF_003368295.1. Classification (NCBI taxonomy): domain Eukaryota; kingdom Metazoa; phylum Chordata; class Actinopteri; order Cypriniformes; family Cyprinidae; genus Carassius; species Carassius auratus. Next base: position 57,569 of record NW_020526395.1, on the reverse strand, counting down.
CACAGGGACGCAGAGACAGAGACACAGAGACAGACACAGACAGACACAGACACAGACACAGACACAGACACAGACACAGAGACAGAGACACAGAGACAGAGACACAGAGACAGAGACAGACACAGAGACGAAGAGACACAGACACAGAGACAGAGATAGAGACAGACACAGACACAAACACAGAGACAAAGAGACACAGAAACAGAAACAGACACAGACACAGAGGCAGACAGACACAGAGACAGAGACACAGAGACAGAGACACAGAGACAAAGACACAGAGACAGAGACACAGACACAGAGACAGACACAGAGACAGACACAGACACAGGCACAGACACACAGAGACACAGACACAGACACAAAGACACAGAGACAGACACAGACACAGACACAGACACAGACACAGACATAGACATAGACACAGAGACACAGACACAGAGACAAGAGACACAGACACAGACACAGAGACAGAGAGACACAGACACAGAGACAAAGAGACACAGAGACAGACACAGACAAAGACAAAGACAAAGAGACAGAGACAGAGACAGAGACAGAGACACAGACACAGACACAGATACACAGAGACAGAGACACAGAGACAGATATAGACACAGAGACACAGACACAGACAGAGAAACAGAGACAGACACAGACACAGACACAGACACAGAGACAGAGACAGAGACAGAGACACATACACATACACAAACACACAGACACAGAGACAGAGACACAGAGACAGATATAGACACAGAGACACAGACACAGACACAGACAGAGAAACAGAGACAGACACAGACACAGACACAGACACAGAGACAGAGACAGAGACAGAGACACAGACACAAACACACAGACACAGAGACAGAGACACAGAGACAGATATAGACACAGAGACACAGAGACACAGACACACAGAGACACATACACAGAGACACAGAGACACAGACACACAGAGACACATACACAGACACAGAGACACAGAGACACAGAGACAGACACAGACACAGACACAGAGACACAGACACAGACACAGACACAGACACAGACACAAACACACAGACACAGAGACAGAGACACAGAGACAGATATAGACACAGAGACACAGACACAGAGACACAGACACACAGACACAGAGACACTGAGACAGAGACACAGACACAGAGACAGCAGTTCAACAACATTATAATGCACATTCAGCTCGGACACTTAAAGAGAACAAACTGTATACATCCACTAATATCAATACAACACCAGATCATTCAAGCACTGAAGAAGGAAAGTGAAGTTTATGAAAAAATTTGTACAATTTTCTAATTGATTCTTTTATTTTTTATTGACTGAACCTCTTTTTGATAATTAAACAATACATTGTGGGGGAAGTCGTGGCCTAGTGGTTAGAGAGTCGGGGCTGCAATCGAAGGGTTGTGAGTTTGAGTCTCGGGTCAGCAGGAATTGTGGGTGGGGGGAGTGCATGTACAGTGCTCTCTCCACCCTCTATACCACGACTTAGGTGCCCGTGAGCAAAGCATCGAACCAAAAATAAAAATATTACAAATTATGAATAAATAAATAAAATAAACACAGTTTTTTCTTTTATGAAGTGTTTTATTTTGTGACCTTCTTATATGACTGAATAATGACAAACTAAAAATATAAATAAATATTGAATATAAAAAATAAAGTTTACAAAATGATGTTTTTATTATTTTATTTAAAATAATGAATATTACTCAATGATTGTGTGTAGTTCTTCATCTCTATAATTGATCAGCTGCTGTGTGTTTGTTCTCTTACCCATAGTCTGGTAGTTGAGCGCCACAAACTGACAGCCGGCGCTCCAGAACGGCTGAGGACTGTAGTTTGAGGAGTCCACACGGGTTCCTTTAGGATAGATACGACTCATCTGCCTCTTATTATATCTACAGACATCAGTTTAGGAAAGCAGTGACATCCAAACACCAGAAAACACTGAATCTGAGTCTAACTGAGAACAAGAACATGTCAGAAGTAAAGGATACTCCACCCATTCCACAGCGCTCTTAGCGATCAGACTCTCTCCTTTGGTTTCCACGAAAGAAGAGATGACAAAACTCTTGTTTTTTTCTAGATTTGGATAGAATCAGATCCTCAATGAGAAACACATGAGACAGAAGGCAGAAAAACAAAGATCCAGTCCTGAGATGCAGCACATTTCCATGTCTTATAATAAAAGTCAAAATAAATAAATATAACATTTACTGAATGAACACAAAAAAACATTTTATTATTGTAATATTTCAATATATATATAAGAAATTAGAGAGATATAAGAAATTTAAATATATAAGAAAAATATAATAATAATATTAATACATTTATTTTGCTGTAAAAATACAATATAAATAGAAACGGTGTCTTAATGTATGCATTTTAAACGTATAGTTAAACCTTCTGACTTTTATTATGATTTCATTTTTTCTGGGTGAATTACAGTTATTATTATTATTATTATTATTACTACATAAAAATATAAAAAATTGCTAAATAAAAACTATTGCAATATTTTGCTGTAACTTTTTTTAATAATTCAATAATAATTATTTTATTTTAGATTACTTGTCAAATTAATTTATTTTTAATTTATTAATTTTCTCACATTTTTCATATCCTGCCCTTGAAACGTGAACTGTTGAAATGTATACAGTATAAATAAGATGCAAATATAAAATAATAATAAAAATATAAACCAAAATCAAATGGTGTGTTAACATCAATTAATGCTAACATAAACAATCAAGAACTGTATTTTTAACTAATATTAATAATATATATTTTATTGGTTTATACATTTGATTTTGCATTTTATAGATTAAATGGGAATCATTTGCCAAAAAAGTGATTAATATTTATTGAGTAATATTGATCACTCACTGGCTGCGTTCTCAAAAGAGATGAATTTGTTGGGCTGTACGTAGTTGACAATAGCTGACATCTCTTCATACGCTGTCACTTCCTGTCCAGCGGTTCCCTGAGAGGAAATGACAAATAATAGAGACTCAACAGAAGTTGATTAGATTTGATAAGTTATTAGACTTCATGCAGCAAACAATTATTTTGTAAAAAGCAGCTTGGAGAGTCTTAAGTACATGAAAAGTTACTACACTACTCTTCAAAAACTTGCTTTATCTTTTTAAAGAAATTAATATTTTTGCTCAGCAAGGATGCATTAGAATTTTTCTAAAAGTGACAGTAAAGACTAAAACTTAGTTGAGTTATTATTTTAATCAAAATAGAGCAAAAACAGGCAATGCTGTCACTGATGTTGAAAAAAAAAAAATATATATATATATATATAAAACAATATAGACAATAAAGATAATACATTAATGTAAAACCTAAATACTCAGATATCTGAATAGCCACATGAAAAAGCACACTTTAGCACAGAATTTAGCATTTTAGCATTTTAAAAAGAGAACTTATTACAGAAATTAAATTATTTAAAAGAATATACTTGTATATAATTAATTCATATATGCTATATCATTTTATATAATTTTATAATTACATATATTGTCTTTTAAATAAAACTAATTTTTACAAATTTCATTAAATTAATTAAATAATAAAACTAATAAAATAAAATAAAATAAAATAAAATAAAATAAAATAAAATAAAATAAATTATTAAAAAAGGACTTCTGAACCCTTGTTGAAATTAGTTAAATATATTACTTAACATGAACTAACAGTGAAAACTACTTCTTAAAGCATTAATCCTAGTTATTAAACATTTTAAATTATTACAATTATTAAAATCAAAAGCATTAAAACATGATCATTTAAAATGAACTTTAACATAATCTAATAATCTAATCTAATATGATCTAAACCAAGGCTGTGTTTATTTGTACGAAATACAGTAAAAAAAAAGCTGTAAAAATTGTTAAATATTATTACGATTCAAAATAGCTGTTTTCCGCGTGAATCAAGTAGTCTAAATATATATATATATATATATATATATATATATTTTTTTTCTTGATTTGTAATCATGTCGATTTTTGGAGAGAAAAAAACATCACTCTTCATTTGATATTCACTAACTATATGAAATGATATAAATATATAAATGTTCTTGAATTTTGTGATCATTCTACATGCATTCTAATAGACCCTTACTGAAAATGCAGGTTGTTATCGCAGGAATAAATTACATTCTGACTCATATTCACACAGAAAACAGCTATTTTGAATCATAATAATATTTTAAATTTTTTTTTACCGCTTTTACTTTATTACATTTGTGAATTCTGAATTTATGGGAATTTAAGTTCACCTCGTCAGAGTTCTTCATCTTCTCCTCGTCCTGTTCATCGTGGTCATCATGTTCTTCACGGTCGTCTGGAGTCAGGTCAGACACAACATACTCTTATTTTCAGTGTTTTGTTTCCGTCCACTGACACTGAAGACTAGTTAACAGAAGAACTGACCGGTTGCATGCGGCGGGTCGCTGCTCTCTGGGTTCGCTGGAGCGGGTTGGTTAGGATCGGTGGGTTGGTTGGACTCAGAGTCGTCCGCAGATGCGTTTGCTTGCTCTGGAACAGACGCTTTCTTGACCTGTTCGGGTTTGCTGGCAGGTGCGCTGCTTTTCTTATTCTTGATCAGGATTTTACCCATCAGCTCGGACGGACTCGGCACCGGATGACCCGGCTTCAGCTGAAAAACACAACCACACAAGATCAGGACGGATATCACGTCAAATCACTGTTAACAGTTCATTGGTAACACTTTACAATAAGGTCCTAATAATTAATGTTCGTTCATGCATTAACATTATTTTGAGCAATACTTTGTTACTTATATATGTTAGCTTTAATAAAAATACAACCATTCATTGCTAGCTCAGGTTGCTTTTAATTATGCTTTAGTTAATGCTCAAATTAACAATAACTAACAAACTTTAGAAATATCATTCATTGTGAACTAATATAGATAAGTGTTAAACTGAACCTCACTGTATTGTGTTACTGGCTTTATTTTATTATTTTATTCATTTATTTATTTATTTATTTATTTAATTTTATTTAATTTAAATTTTTTTTAAATTTTTTTTAAAAATTATTTTATTATTTTATTTTATTATTGTATTTTATTTATTTTTATTTTATTTATTTTTTATTTTTATTTATTTATTTATTTATTTTTTTTATTTTATTTTTTTTTATTTTTTTTTACTTTACTTTATTTTAATTGTTTTTAATTGTTTTTAATTTTTTATTTATTAATTTTTTTTTTCACTAGTCCATTTTAAATGCTTTATAAATTTTATTTATTTATTTCTAAATGTATTATTAGTTCATATTAAATAATATAGTTAACAAATAGATCTTTATTGTAAATTGTCAATTTTAGTTCATGTAAATGGTCACTATTTATATTATTTATCAATTTTAATCACATTTTCATTGCCACTAGTTTATTTTAGTTAGAGGTATTAACTTTAAAGTTTTTTTTTAGAATTATTTTCTATTTTAAGTTCATTTAAGTAATTTTAACAAAATATAACTAAATAATAATGTAATTTAACTAAAATTTATTTATTATTTTATGTATTTTAATTACATTGTGTCTTCACTTGTCAATTTTAAATGCTTTAGAAATATTTCAATTGGTTCTCATGTTCACAAATATAGTTAATTAATGTAACCTTAATGTAAAGTTAATTTAACTGTTTGTAACTGGTCATCATTTATTTTAATTTAATTAATTTTTTATAATTTCTCCATCTTCACTACTCAATTTTAAATAGTCCTGTGGTGTGAAATGATATTTGTAATGATTTATCTAATGTCATATATCTGAAGCGTCTGAACTCACAGGATATTTGTCCAGAAGGTCAACGAGCAGAGCGTCTCCGAAGATCGTCCTGCAGTAGTTGGCCATCTTCTCCTGCTGCTTGACTCTGAAACAAACACATGATCCCGAATATCACTCCATCAGACCTGATGTGGTCATCTGTCAATCAGATATTAGGGGTGTGTCTTACGAATCGACGTGGTTCTCAAAAGAAAGGACCACAGGATACTTGGATGTTTTAAAGGCGCTTTCAGCGATGGCTTCAATCACATCCTGTCATGAAGAAACAACATCCTTTACCCTTGTGAATTCGCACCTGAGTATAAGTCGCATCAGTCCAAAAATACGTCATGATGAGGAAAAAAACATATATAAGTCGCATTTATTTAGAACCAAGCACCAAGAGAAAACATTACCGTCTCCAGCCACGAGAGGGCGCTCTATGTCTTCAGTGTAGACTACAGGAGAACGGAGCAGCATAGAGCGCCCTCTGGCGGCTGGAGACGGTAATGTTTTCTCTTGGTTCATTTCTCTCGGTTCATGTCAAATTAATTTTGATAAGTCGCACCTATATATATATATGCACTTTACAATAAAGTCAAATTAGATTGTTAAAGTTTATTTTAAATGATCATGTTTTAATGCTTTTGATTTTAATAATTGTAATAATTTAGTAGTAGTTTTCACTGTTATTTCATTCTTAAGTAATATATTTAACTCATGTTAATAAGGGTTCAGAAGCCCTTAATAATTTTTTTCAATTTATTTTTTTAATTGTTTATTTTATTTTATTTTTAATTTAATTTAATTTAATTTAATTTAATTTAATTTAATAGATGTAATTATAAAATTATATATAATGATATATAATATATGAATGAATGATATACAAGTATATTCTTTTAAATAATTATATTTCTGTAATAAGTGCTCTTTTTAAAAAGCTAAAATGTTACATTCTATCTGCTAAAGTCTGCTTTTTCACACATATTTGAGTTTTAGGTTTTACATTAATGCATTATCTTACAGTGCATTTGGACTATAAACTGTTTTTACCAGTAAATGTGTTCCCTGGGAATTGAACCCACAACCCTTTGCGCTGCTGACACAATGCTGTACCACTGAGCCACAGGTTTAGATTGCGTTAGGGTTAGAGCTTGCATTGAGCCTCCACTGCACATCCCATAATAACAGCGAGATCTCTGATTGGAGGAACTGACCTTGAAGAGGATCTCGGTTGTCATGGTGAAGCCGTGGGTGATGATTGGCTCTTCATCCGGAGGTTTGCCCTTCCAGCAGTCGAGCTCCAGACAGCGGCACCCAGCGAGGAGACACTGGCGGTACATCTCCGGAGACGAGACGCCCGTCAGCTGCCCGGCTGCACACAACACACACTTCAGATACACATCCAGAAACAGCGTTTATACTCACTGCTGTGGTTTGCTCCTCACCGGTGAGATAAGTGTTGTGGGAGGACTTGACGAAGTAATGTGGGATGGGTTGGGTCATATCGTGACTCTGGGCCAGTTTGTCCAGCTTCACCACCGATGTTTCAGACCCCATCAGATAAAACATCAAACCTTCTGGAGAAATCTGACCTGCAGCAGCACAACACTAAGAATGAACCTTCAGTAATAATATAAATTATTTTATTATATTATGTTTTTTATATAATTATTTATTAATTATTATTAATTAATTATATTATATTATATTATATTA